>NW_005370432.1:486758-493066 GCF_000412655.1 Myotis brandtii
TAACTTATATATACCTTTTATAACTTACACATACCTTCTGTAACTTATACATATCCTTTCAGTTTGTCTACTTCACTTTCTTTTTCCTTTTTCTCTATACCTTCTATTACACAAAAACTATAAATTCCTTCCAGTTATGATTAAAGGTTAGTTCTACACAAGTTCCTTTATTCCTAGTTTCAGAGTAGTTGGAGTAGTGAGAAGTATGTCTTAAAGTCTCTCTTTCCTCTAGTTGGCGTATCATCCTTGCTTTGCTCATGTCTATGTAACTGCCTACTATACCCCCCTCAAGGATCTTGGCTCTGAATTCTTTTAGGGATAGGGGATGCTGAGTTTCTTCTGTAACTGCTTCGTGCTGAGGCCGGTCAAAGGATTCTCTTAGAGCCAATAAATCCTTGCTCTCTGTCAGAGGGCGATGAGGCCTGGGAACCGAAGGAGGTGACAATGGTGCCTAGAGGTGATATTCCCTAGGTGTAAGTAGGGCTTGTAATCTGGTGGAGACAAACTGTGTTATAAAATTTAGTATTATTGGGCAAAAGAACAGTTTCTAATAATTTCCTGTTGAAATGATTTTTTTTCTCCCTAAAATCACCCTCATTTTTATTAAAGACTAATTTACTTACTTCATTAAGTCTAGTTATAATTTGGCCTGATTGCATGAACACAACAAGAATAACAGTTGATTACATAGACTATTTAAAAAAAAATGCTTTGCTGGAATTTCATGAGAAAGTTTACTTCTAGGGCCAAGAAGCCAAGCCACACAGTTGCCATCAGGCTTCCCCTTCAATACCTACAGAATTGGGGTGCATTCCTCAAGTTGAGGTCCCTACAGGCGACTTGAGGTTTCTTTCATGCCATCTCTCAGGAAGCAACCTTCGTTCCTTACCTGGGAAGATTTCCATGAACCACGTGACCAAGCATGGTACCAGGCTATTTATCCAAGGGGCTTATCAGCTTCAAAGTCAATTTTCATTCCTTAGAGCTTTCTGGTGACATCTAGAGTCCTGGCATTTCTCTCAGACATGACATTCCAGTAAAGCTTTGGTTAATAAAACTACAATTGGAAACTGACCTATGTCCTGTTACAAAGAAATCAGATTCTTATTGGATTCATGCAAACAAGCACATTGCCATGAGAACAATAATTAATAAAACCATAATTATTTTTAGTTCATTTAGTCCTATAATTAATTTTTTCTCCTTATTTTTCTTGCCACTATTTCTATAAATCTAGATACTATATAGAGTTCTAATAATTTTTATCTAATTCGAGGGAATGATCTGAGAGTTTATTCTCAGAGATATGTAGCTTAAAATAAATTGGAGTCCTTACTATGGATCCCTGAGAAGATGTAACATTTTTTTTAAATGTATCATAACAAAATAGTGACTGTCTCCAAATGAGAAGAAATTTAAAATGACATGGTTATTGATTTGATTATAATGCAAATGACATGGAATCTTGTCCTTTCTGTACAACACAATATTCCACAATATTATAACATAACAATTAGTTATAAATGAAAGCATAGAATCTACTTAATATGCTTATATAAATAGAATATTATTATTATTTCCTTATTTGACAGAGCTTCCTATATACCTTAAGTATAAAATTTTCCTTCATAAGGAGAGAAAGCAAATCTTAAAACTTAAAACTCTGGGAAGATAGTCAAATATACAGTATTATATTATTACTAGAGGCCCGATGCATGAAATTCATGCATGGGTAGGGTGCTTAGGCCTGGCTGACAATCAGGGCTGATTGGGGCCTCCCGGCTGCCAGCCAGGGCCTTCCTTCATTCCGTGCCACCCCCTGCTGGTCAGCGCACGTCATAGTAAGCAATCGAACTCCCTGTCTCCCATTCGAACTCCTAGGGGACACTTTGCATATTAGGCTTTTATATAGAGAGATATGTTATTATTATTAAACAGTATTAAGTAATCTATTCATTTAAAGTAATCTACTTCCTGATTAACATAACATAATTTTTTAAATAATATATTTATAACCTTTGCTTCCTAGGCAAATACAGGAAAAACCTTTTTTTATTACTTTCAGAAATAGGCTTATTTTTCTAATGGAAAATATACTCACATTCTTAAGAAGCATAACAGAGATAGTGAATTCCTTAGCTGAGAAACAATTTCCTTGACCTCGGAAATCCCAAGTGGGCTCCAATGACTTACTGTGCAGTTACTTTCATTTTTTTTACTTTTTGTTTTCGAGGGTTCCACCGCATCTCGTTGCATTCCTGACTCCTCACGTGGGGCACTACTTTGCCGGGGCTGACCAGCAGACCCTGAGTGACAGATGAATAGATTACTCTGATACATGTTTCTGTGAAAAAGAAGGCTAAGGGGATGTTTGGCTTTAGGAGCAAACAGCCCTGTTCGCCTGCCTCCTTAGGCTTTTATTGTAACAACAGCTTGAACTAATATTAACCTCTAGATACAATCAGCAAGGTAAGCATTCTTGAGAAAATACCTGCATTTGTAGTGTCTTTCAAACAAGGACGTTTTGAAGTCTAAACATAAAGATTCTAGTAAAACACCCAGAGGCTCAGACTTGTTTGGAAAAGTCAAGGCAGGGTCTGCCGCCTGCAGCAAGGTCCCACAGAGGCCTTTGATCTTTCAGAGAATCCTCCTTACAGACTTTCCAACCAAGTCCCATACTTCCTCACATCCATTGATGAGCACAGCAAAGGAATTGTTCATTTCTGTTATGGTGTTTTTAGAATTTCCTTTTGATTCTTTCTTATAGTTTCTATTTCTCTGCTTATATTATCCATGTCCTCTTTTATGTTGCCCACATTATCATTTGTAGACCTTAGCATATTATAGAAATTTCCATTCTGATAATGCCAACTCTGCTATATCTAAGTCTTGTGAGGTTTGCTGTGTTCCTTCAAATTGTGGCTTTTGTTTGTTTGTTTATTTTTTAGTATCTCTTGAAAAGTATCTGTTTTTTTGTATTTTGCAATTTTTTGTTTCAAGACAGACATGATGTAATCGGTAAAGGGAATTGTGATAAACAGAAATACAGTAAACAGACCTTTAGTGTGATGTTTGTTTATCTGGTTAGGGTTTAGTCTGTATTGTTTGCTGTATTTATAAGTCAGAGGCCAAACTTATCTCTGGTATCCTTGTTTTTATTTCCCCTGTTGTCTTTGGGTTTCCCTAGAGTCTTCTTAAATATTATCTGAGAAGCATAGTTATTTTAGTCATATTTTCATGTTATTATCCAGAAGGCCTGTTGATGTGGTGGCAAGGTGTCAGAAAAGGGGTAGCATTCTACAGTCCTATAATTACATCTTAGTCTTTAGTGAACCTGTGCTCCTGACTTGTGACCTTCACAAGTGCTCCTCTTTTTTATTTTGGTTTTACCACTTAGAAAAAATAGGAAGACAAGCCTGTCTGTAGTTGGGAATTTCCTTTTTCCTAGGTCCTGGTAAAACCCCAGTACATGAGAATCTGGTAAAATAGTTTCTCTTGAGGGTGGGTCTTGTGAAGAAGAATGAAATGCTCTTTGCATAAAATTTAAAAGGCCACTTTTTCTCTCCTCTCAAAAGCACAGAAATATGAGGGATTTTTCTCACATCTTTAGTGTGAGAACCTGATAGGGCTCCTGGAGATAAAACTCACAAAAGTGTGGAGTCCCCACTTAGGACTGGGTCCCTATAGAATTTTTCACTCTCAAACTTGTCCACACCAAACCTCTAGCAATTTTTTAGTTGCAGATTGGGTTTGTCTGACCCTGTACATATTCCCAAGGGTTTTTTTTACTCCTGGACTTTGACTCTAGTAACTTTTCATTCTCTGTATCTGCCTGTCTATCTCTTTAGTTCTGGGGACAGTAGTTTGCCTTATATACGACCTCAGTCCTTTGATTGATCTAAGAGGAGTTTATTTTCTGTTGGTTACATGTTTTCTTATCATGTGAATGGAAGAGATGATTTCCAAGCTCCTTACATGCCTGACTGAAATAAATGCAAGGGAATTTTTTGAGATATAAAATACATTTTTGTTATAAATTTTCATCTCTTGAAAACTGGTTAGTGTAACTGTTAGTCTTTTAATTAAGGCACTCTATTTTCCTTTTAAAGGGGTAAAACGTAAGATCTTTGGAAAGTTAACTTTTTTCTCATTCTCTTTTCTCAATTAGATCCTAAATGCCCAGGAGATGTTGATTTTCATAATAGTGACTGGGACATTAAGACAATCACCAGCTCCTTGAAATTCTACCTCAGGTATGCCTGATATGATTTGGGACTTTTCTTTTTATAGTTGACTAGAGGCCTAGTGCAGGGATTCATTCACGGGTGGGGTCCTTCGGCCTGGCCTGCAGGGATTGGGCTGAAATTGGGCCTCCAACATCCCTTGAGGGGTCCTGGATTGCAATAGGGTGGTTCTCGGGTGACACACCCCAGAATTGGGCTCCCTCCTCTCTGGTTCCGGGTGCATCACCCAAGAACCACAGCTACCAAGTCACTGCAGCTCGGGAGCTCCAGCATTGAGTGTCTGCCCCCTGGTGGTCAGTGCACATCATAGCTACTGGCTGGTTGGCTGGTCGCTGGTTGCTTAGGCTTTTATATATATAGATGAAAGTTGTCTGGATGGAAATTGGAGTTAATGTGGTCCACATTTCAGGATATTGGATCAGATTGCTAAAGAAAAAGCAAATGAAAAGGATTTCTATTAAAGGAGATTGTACCTTAGAAAAAAAAAATTTTAAATCTTGGAATTTAAGCAAGGGAAGCATAAAAATAATAGAATTGCTATTGAAAACTGGTTTTTTAGGAGAAAACGATTTTATTTTAATTATTTTTTATTGAATTTATTGCTGTGACAATGGTGAATAAAATTATTTGGATTTCAGGTGTATACTTCTATAATACATCCTCTGTATATTGTATTGTGTGTTTATCACCCAAAGTCAAGTCTCCTTCTGTCACCATTTTTCCCCCTTTACCCTTTTCTAACTGTCTCCACCCCACTTTCCCTCTGTGTTGTCTGTGTTTATGAGGTATGTGCTTTTTTATTAAGGGGGAAATTTTTATTTTAAAAATCATGCCCTTAAAATTTAAGTTTTGCCATTTTGCACCGATAGTGATCTCACTATGTGCTCACTAATAAAATCAGGATTTGTGACCATTTAAGGTTCTTAACATGTTTTTGTAAATAATAACCATTTTGAAACATTTAATTACATTTGCGCAAATATAATCTGTGTGCTTGTGTATGGGTTTCATATCTAATGCTTTAATCAATATAATGGGGAAAAATAAAATACAACCATAAAAATGTTGGAATTAAATGAAGTGGCAGCAGTAGGGAAAAAAGTTTATTCCCCAGCAAATTTTTTAGATTCATAACGATAATTAATATATTATTCAATTTACTGGCATAAATATATATTATGAAAAATATTTGTCACATATCTATATTTTTAAACATATTCATTTCTTACCATTTTTATGTTTCATAGTATGTATCATACTTTATGTGCTAAAATGTCTTCTTTCCAGTTATTATACTTTTTAGTCATTAAGATAGATACTTAAGCTCTGGAAAATATCATTAATCCAAAATAGATTGGGTCTCAGATATTGCTGTTAAATGACCTTCAGCTGTGGCATTATCTTATAACTTTATATGAACATGAATATTCTTTCTAGGAGTATTTCTTTTGTATCTGCCAAATAAAAGAGATGCTGTTGTGGAGGGTTTATTCTTTGCTAGCCAGTTTTCTAGTTTATACTGACAATATCATTGTTTTTTCTCACAATAACTCTATATAAGGTAGGTGGCACTAATACTCATTTTAAAGATGGGGTAATTGAAGTATACCCCTTTCCATATTAATAATATCAATGGTCACAACTCATTATTTGAACCTAAATATCTCTGACTTGTAAGGCCACTGGTATTGGAGCATCTTCTTCCTTTATTCCTTACTGCCAAGGACTGTGGCTTTCTTGGAGTTGCTTTGGTAATTTCTTTTTTTTTTTAAATTAAATCTTTGTTGTTCGGATTATTACAGTTGTTCCTCTTTTTTCCCCACATAGCTCCCCTCCACCCAGTTCCCACCCCACCCTCTGCCCTTACCCCCGCCACCCATTGTTCTCATCCATAGGTGTACAATTTTTGTCCAGTCTCTTCCCACACACCACACACCCCATTCCCCCCTGAGAATAGTCAGTCCACTCCCTTTCTATGCCTCTGATTCTATTATATTCACCGGTTTATTCTGTTCATCAGATTATTTATTCACTTGATTTTTAGATTCACTTGTTGATAGATGT
>NW_005370432.1:494380-502552 GCF_000412655.1 Myotis brandtii
TGGATGGTCCCACTCTGACCACTGGGTACACTATGGCTCTTGTCTCTAAGGAGGTGCTAATTTAGCCTCTGCCTGAGGCTACCCAGCAGGAGCTATGGATAGATTCCTCTTCTTTTTTGGGGTTTTGAGGTGCCCAGAGGAGGCCCAGCTTTGAAGCAATGCAAGCTGCTGTGGGGCCTTGGACCTTCTTTTGGAAGTTCTGGGTCTCTCTGATTTAGCTGCAGTTTGTTAGGTAATTTTCAGGTTGCAAAGGGCCAGGCCTTTCATATGCAAAAGCCTCTGAAAAAAATGCCAGACAGTCCAGTTTCTCCCCGTATGAGTCTGGGTCCCCAGAGACTCACCCGGAACTGGAGTTCAGAGCAGTTGGGAGCTTGAGACTCCCTCCCGATTGAAAAAGACAACCGCGTCCTCACCCGCCAGCCCTCTCCACATGCGCCGTGTCCTCAGCTGCCAGCCCTTTCGATGTGCGCCATGTCCTCAGCTGCCAGCCCTTTCCACGTGCACCGTGTCCTCAGCTGCTAGCCCTTTCCACGTGTGCCACATCCTCAGTTGCCAGCCCTTTTGGTGTGCGCCTCCGTACCTCTGCACTTTACTTCCACACCGCACCTCCTTTGAGTCTCAGTGCTTTTCTCTTTCCTTCTAGTTGTGGAATTTCCACTCAGCCAGCCTTCCTGTGGTTCTGGATGATGTCTGTTTTGTCTTTTAGTTGTATTTTTAAAGTGGTTGTGCGAGGCAGCAATTTCCGGTGTTTACCTCTGCCGCCATCTTGGTTTTTCCCTCGCTTTGGTAATTTCTTAAAGACAGCAATCTGCTTACTTTCAGGAGACTTGTGATGACAAGAATAATGAGAATAAATAATTCTGTCTGTGGCTTCCTTCAAATGAATCAATGTTTTCAAAGTTTTATATAGCTTAAATTCCTTCCCACATTACATCTTTTCCATCTCATCCCTCACTAAACAGTGTGGCCCTTTTGAAAGATGGGAAAATCAAATGTGAGTGGATAGCATCCCTAATAAGAGATATTAATCCTTAAGACTCTTATTTATGGGCCTTTAATATGCACTAGCTAATCAACATCCTTAAGATTTCTCAAAGATAGCAGTATTTTCACAGTGCATCTCCTCCATCTGTGTTCTAGGCACCTAACTCATCCCTTATCTCTAACATTTCCAGAAAAATACTCTTAAGAACTATACCTTCTCTTTCCTGTATCTTTAACCGTTCTCATTCAACTGGCTCTTTCCCCTTAGCGTATAAATATGCTCTAGTAGTGCACATCTCCTTGACCTTCTTTCATTCATTCAATCCACCATTCACTGAGTCATTCAATAAACATGTCCTATTCTAAGTCCAGCATAGTGTTAAGCAGTAGGCATATAGATTATAGAACAGTGAGGGAGGCAGACAAAGACAAATAATTACCTATATATCTGTATATCTAAAAGCCTAAGCAACCATTATGACTGAACGACTGGAACAACCTGTTGACCAGTCGCTATGGTGCGTAATGACCACCAGGGGGCAGATGCTCAATGCAGAAGCTGCCCCCTGGTGGTCAGTGTGCTCCCACTGCCAACCTCCTGCAGCTGGCAAACCTCCTGTGGTCCCTCCCCCTGGCCTGCCAGTCAGGATGGGCCCTGATCTGGGCGGGACTGACCAGCCAACCTCCTGCAACCCCTCCCCCCACCCGGTCAGGCCCCGATGGGCCCTGATTGGGGGAGGGGCCAGCCGGACAACCTCCCGTGGTCCCTACTTCCAGCCCTCCCCTCTGGGCTGGCCAGTCTGAGGGACGCCACCCATGCACAAATTTGTGTATTGGGCCTCTAGTACAAATATAACAAACTATAGTAAGTGCTCTGAAGGAAAGATACAAGGTATTGTGAAGGCAAATAACAAGAAGACCTGATTTATTCTGGTTGTTTGAACTGAGGTTTGAATTATAACTTGGAGTCAACTGTGGGAGGCTGTTTCAGACAGAGAGAACTCAACATGCAAAGGCCTGAATTAAAGGGGAGGAAGACCCCTTCAAGAAACTTCATGTACCTGTATAGGTGGGGTATTGAGTGTCGAGAGCAGGGAGAGATATGTAGGGGCCAGATCATGCAAAGCCTTATAGGACATTGTAAGAATTGGGGCCTAAGTTTATCTTAAAATGATGGGAATATACAGGGGTGGACAAAAGTAGATTTACAGTTGTGAGTACGTGAAACAAAGTTTATTCTTGTATTATTTATTAAGTATTTTCCATGTAAACAACTGTAAACCTACTTTGGCCAACCCCTGTATTGAAAGAGTTTAATCACGAGATTGCATGATGAGATTTGAATTTTGAAAAAGTGTAGATAGATCACATTAGAGCAGCGGTTCTCAACCTGTGGATTGAGACCCCTTTGGGGGTCGAATGACCCTTTCACAGGGGTCGCCTAAGACCATCTGAAAACACATATATAATTACATATTGTTTTTGTGATTAATCACTATGCTTTAATTATGTTCAATTTGTAACAATGAAATTGGGGGTCACCACAACATGAGGAACTGTATTAAAGGGTCGCGGCATTAGGAAGGTTGAAAACCACTGCATTAGAGGAAGGTAAAGTAGGTACAGGTAGAAACCAATTAGCAGGGTATTGCTGTGGTCCAGGAAAGATTGTGCTTCTCCTTGGACTGGGAATGGCAGTGGAGATTAGTAGAAATAAGCTTACTCAAGAGATTTAGCTATAGGATTGTCTAACTCTAACCACTATACTGTACACCTGAAACTAATACAAAATAATACTGAATGTAAGTTGTAATTGAAAAAAATTAAAAAGTTATAAAAAGAAATTTAGGGAGTAAAATTGGATATTAAGATAGAGGATAGGGAGATAAAACAGTGGTTTCCATGTTTTGGCCCCATATAACCAAATGATGGTCATGCCTTTATTGAATTTGGAAATACGAGAAAAATACTAGATTTGAGATGACGTTAGGTTTTGAAAATGTCAAATTTGGATGTCTTTGAAGAAATCAGGACAAGATCTTAAACAGGCAATTGGATATATGAGAAATATAAAAGAATGAGTTCTAGGCTTGAGATAAAAAATTGAGAATCTTTGACAATGTAGAAGATAACTGGAAGCAGGAGCTTAGATGAGATTACCTCTTCCAAACTAAACTTCAGTATATGAAGTAATATACCTTGCCTGTCCCTATTTAATCTCCCAGTTTACTGCTTAACCTATTGCAATCTGACTTCTACCCTCTCTGCCCTATTGGTGCTGCTCTTGGCAAGGTCACTAGTGACTATTTCAATGCTAAACACAATGGATAATTGCCAGCCTTTACTTTTTTACCTCTTTGTGTCATTTGAAGCTGTTAACAAGTCCTTTTTAAAACTTTCTCCTCTTTTAGATTCTGCTATATCGCTTGCTTTTGGATTTTCTCCCACCTACTTGACCATTTTTAGCAGTCCCATTCATTTATGAACTTTCTATCTGCTATTTCCCAGGGCTCTCCTCTCTTTTTCCTACGCTGGAGGGATGGAAAATTTAGATATTCACAGGAGCCAGGACATGAAAATGAGTGTGAAATAGACTACTTTCATATTAAACATATTGCACATGGAACCATTATGTGTATAGCAATCCCTTTGTTTATATATAAACAGCAGTATTCTTTACTGCCACAAATAATCATATGGGCCCAATGTAGCCATATCTTTCAAATTTTTTTAGTAAATTTTTATTTATCTTTATTGTTAAAAGTATCAAAGATGACCCCCTTTCCCCACTGACCCCCTCAAAGTTTTTAAGAGGCATAAAATATGAATTTTTATGTGAACATTTCAATTTTTTATATTCTGATGGATGATTCAACTCCATTTCTTTTTTTATACACTATTCTGGACAAATAAATGTTGAAAAGCTTCATGTAGATATTGGCTGCCAGATAGCTATCTCTACTTGAGCAGTTGTATCTGTTCTCGTGGTTTTAACCACTGTCCTAGGTTCATGATTTTTATATCTACTTCGCAGATCCAAAAGCTCACTCCATCCATCTTTCTAAAACACATATCCCTTTGGCTATCCCAGTGACCCTCTGACATAGCATTTCCTCTACCCACTGAATCAATTTCTATTCTACCCAGTCACCTAAACCAGATTACTCTCTCCCTTATCAACAAACCCAATTGTTGGATTTCTGTCTTTACTATCTTTTAATAACTCTCCTCACCTTTTATTTCTGTTACTAATTCCACTATTTTTATTTAGACCTTTATTAACTCTCTCCTGGATTACTATAGTAATAACAGTGGCAAGCAGTATAGCATAGTGATTAAGAGCATGGACTCGAGGCAGACTGCTAGTTTTGCACTTACTAGATGTGTGGTCTTGGATGAATTATTTAATTTCTCTGAACTTCAGTTTCTTGTCTATAAAATGGAGATATTAAGAATATATACTTTATAAGGTTGACATGAGGATTATATGAGTAAATGTATGTACATCACTTAAAACAGTGAAGAATTTGTTATTATTATTATTATTAGATTACTTTCTTCCTCTGTGCCACCCACTACTTCTCTTTATTTTATTGTCACACTTGTCCTATTGCATTGTAAATGTTGTATATGACACTCTCCTTAATTAGACTATTAGCTCCTTGGAGGTTTGGATTATGTCATAATTACCTCTGGTATCCCCAATACTTAGTACAATGCTAGACACAAATAGATGCTGAGTCAATATCTTTGCTTTTACTAAATAAACCTATTTGAGACTCCTTTATTTAATTTGGAATTGAATAATTGCTACACCACACATGATCATTGAAAAGATCAAATGGGAAGACAGATGTGAAAGCCACTAAGCAACTATCAAACTGTAAAGACTTCATAGTAGCACTTAGAAGTTCGCTTGGAATTTTGCAGGATTAGTTTGTGCCTCTTTTCATTTTGGGGAATGAATTAAAGACCTTGCTCAAGGTCACAGCCAATACTTTTACGGGTCTTCTGTTAAATTATTAGCAAATAGGATTCCTCTGACAAAGTTTCAGGTGAGGAGAATAATGTGTGTAGTCACTAAACTGTGGGGCTCAGAAACTTCAGCCTTGCTATGCACAGAACTGAGAATCTGTGGCCTGGGTACCCCTTTCCCAAAGGAACTTACAGTCTTCATTAATTTCAGGAATCTTTCTGAACCTGTCATGACCTATAGACTACATAAAGAGCTGGTCTCTGCTGCCAGTAAGTATTTATGTTACCAGTTAATTGTGTTATCCTGGTTTCTTAATATTTACAGCAATAAGCCTAGAAAACTGCTTGAGGGAAAGTAATTGAGCAGGCAGAGGGGGGAATACATAGATTTTTATGCACTGCCAAATGAAAGTATTCTCACTTGCTGTCTAATTCAAGTGTTGTATTATTTTTCATAAGTCAATGATAGTTGAATGGTTTGGAGAAAACTAGCTAACTTGAGGGATGTGATAGGTTATTGATCAATTGTGCCTCTTCCATTGATCCAGAGACAGAGAAGCATCGATTAGATGCTCAAACCTCAGAGGGAAGGTAGGGGAGGGAGCGGGTAAAGGGGAGAGATCAACCAAAGGACTTGTATGCATGCATGTAAGCCAAACCAGTGGACACAGACACCAGGGGGTTGAGGGCATGAGCGGGGGGAGAGGGGGTAATGGGGAGATAAGGACACATATGTAATACCTTAATCAATAAAGAAAAAAAAGTTAAAGAAAGAAAGAAAGAGAGAAAGAAAAAGAACAAGAGCATTAGCTCACACTACCAGGGGACAGCATAATGGTTCCATTAAGCTTGCTGTTTCAAGTTGTTTCCAGCATTTTTCCTTTTCCAATTCCTTTTAATTGTGTTGTGAGTCTTTACTCCTAATCTGTTAATTCTAGCAACATGTTTTCTAGATGTTAAAACTGCAAGTGATGGTGGAGAGGTGCATGGGTCATAAGGCATATAGAATCACCCCAAAAATTGTCTGCTGAAGAAGCATTAAAATTTTTGGCTGAGGCCCATGTATGAGTATTTCTGCCTACGTGACCCCCCTCCTGCATCATGCCCTGTGTGGCATGCAGGAAAAAGAATCATGGGGCTTGTCCTTATAATGAATGTTTGTTGAGGCAAGATACATATTAATTGTTACTCTGAGCCCTCTAGGTGATTTTCTTAGGAACCACAAGGATGGTGGGTGGGCAAAGGTTTCCATCTGAAAATTTACATGTAGAATGTTAAGAGTGACCTTTTGTACCCCAAATTCTGAATTCTTCTCAGACAGTCTTGTCTTTTCTTCTCATATTTCTCCTCTCTGTTCTAATTTCTTCATCTTCCTAGGCCTATCTTTTTTATTTCTCTTTTTTTGCCTTTTGGTCTGTGTCTTCTTCTAGCTCTCTGTCACATTGTCTTTGTGTCTTAGTATATTTCTTGCCATTGTGTTTCTGTGCCTATTTCTCTTTCTGTCTCTTTTCATTTCTCTGACACTCTCGCTGTCTCTTATTATTTATCTTTGCATGTACACATGTGTGTATGTATGAAAGTTTACTTGATACCATTGCCCAGAGGCAAACCTCTCTCTGTCTCTGTTCTCTCTCAGAGTCTGACAACCTGGATTATCGCCTGGGAGCTATTCACTCCTTGGTATATAAGCTACCAGAAAAGAACCGGGAGATGCTGGAACTTCTTATAAGACACTTGGTCAAGTAAGTAAATTCTGGGGTTTCATGAAGAGTTCATATTAGAGGACTGGCTCACATGGTAGCACTGCAAAGAAATTTCCTGTCATATCTAATTCCAAGTCCTCAATTGCTTCATCCTGGACATGCTGAGTGCTCTTTAAGGAAGATGAATTTGCCTGGATCCTAGTCTATATCGTCCCAAAGTCATCAGGCATCTCATTTGAGGGATTGTTACAACTGAGACAATCCCGCCAGGTACAGTGGATCTGAACACAGGCCTTGCTCTCAGATAAACCTGGTTTGTTATTCCAACTCTACCATTTATTTATCTGGAAAATGTTAGGCAACCCTCAGCCTCTGTTTGGTCGTCTCTGAAATGACAATAATATTGCCTACCATGCAGCAGCATTGTTGTGTGGATTTGAATGAACACAGGTAAAGTACATGGCACTCAGGAGGCTTTCAAGAAATGGGAATTATTGTTAAGATTATAGTCAACTTCTTGCTTGGGTGTGGAAGGCCATTACATACAGCAGCATTCCAGAGAATAGGGCTGGTAATGGGCTCTAAGATGGGTGTGTGTAAGGGGCATGTGTGCCCCACTGCAATGCTTCCTGGACAGAGGATTCAATTATGTGAATAAAGACAAATTTACTTGACTAATAAATGGCCAATTGCTGCCTCTTTGGAAGCAGTATGGTGCAGCAGAAAGCAGTATCTCCAAGAGTCAGCAAACCTAGATTCTAGTTTCAGTTCTGTTACTAGCTTTCTTGATTATCATGGGCAGGTCACTTTCTAGGACACTCTTGGTATTTTAAAAAGTAAAGAAATAAGACAATAATCTTAGAAAAAATTTTATGCATTTTAAGTGTATTTAACAAAATAAAGTTACCCACACATTCACAAAAATGTGGTGATGATATATTTCAACCTCATTTGGAAAGGATCTCAAATACCGAGAATTTATGTCCTTAGTGAAGGTGATTCTTCAGGCTAAGTGGCCCTCCTGGTCTCCCTTTGTGACAAAACCTGGTCACTCTGCATCATTGGATCTTGGGTTACTTGTGATATAATGAAATATCTCTGAGATCTGATTCAGCTCTGGCATTCTACATTTTTTAAATGAGTATTACAGACACTAATGTAGATAAATAGACTTGACAAGAGGATGGCTTTTATATTTGTTGCCAATGTTTGCAATTTGGGCTAATAGAGTATATTAGGAAATATTTTATTTTTGAATAAGGTTATTTGTTTTTTTGTTTTGTTTTGTTTTGTTTTTTAATTAAATCGACTTGACAAGATGGCTTTTATATTTGTTGCCAATGTTTGCAATTTGGGCTAATAGAGTATATTAGGAAATATTTTATTTTTGAATAAGGAGGTTTGTTTTTTTGTTTTGTTTTGTTTTGTTTTTTAATTAAATCTTTATTGTTCAGATTACATTTGTTCCTCTTTTTTTTCCCCCCATAACTCCCCTCCTCCCAGTTCCCAC
>NW_005370432.1:503937-506513 GCF_000412655.1 Myotis brandtii
TATTTTCCACACTGCGCCTCCTCTGAGCCTCGGTATGCTGTTGTCTTTCCTTCTAGTTGAAGAGTCTCTCCTCAGCCAGCCTTCCTGTGTTTCTGGGTGATGTCCGTTCCGTCTTTTAGTTGTATTTTTGAAGTGGTTGTTTGCGGCAGCAGTCTCCGGTGTTTACCTATGCCGCCATCTTGCTCGGAATCCGAATAAGGTTATTTGTGATAATCTCAGTAATAAGTACAAAAATCAGCACATAAGCCATTTCAATGTTAATTTGAAGTTGCCCTGGGGAAAACAGTCTTTGTGTTCAATTTCCAGCTCTATCACTGATTTGCTGTGTGACCTTAAGAAAGTTCTACCTACTTTCTGGGCCTCAGTTTGTTCATTTATAACATGAGGGTACTAGACTAGCTAATCTCGAAGTGTTCTTCCAACTGATTTTTGAAGAGTCTCATATGTTGCAGCAGTCAAGGACTTGGTTGAGGATTCTCCTGTTAGCAGTGGGTGAGTAACACCTTTCTCCATCCACCCAAAGGTTGGCTACCTGCCTTACTATAAGAATCTTGGTTCTTAAAATCCCTAAAACAAAATAAGCAAGAGACAGAACAAACATACAAGACAAAGAAGTAGAAATACAAATACCCTGAAAAAAATGAAAAAAGCTGATCAACTTTACTCATAATAAGAAAAAATGCAAATTAAACCTAAACTGAGATACCATCTTTTGTCACATCCTAAGGTGTTACTGTATTCTCTGTTGATGAGACTTTGGGGCAGCAGGTACTCTAATACAGCAGTCGCCAGCTGGTGGTCCGTGGAACGCTGGTGGTCCGTGAGGTCTGAAAGGTTGGCGACTGCTGCTCTAATATATTGCTGGTGTTAATGCATATAGACCTAGAGGAGGGGGATATGGAAATATCTAACAAATCTGCATGTTGTTACCCTTTCACACAGCAATCCCAATTCTAGGCATTTACTTTGAAGACACCTCCACAAAACAACATATACACGAGGTTCATCATTGCAGCATAATTTTTAATAACAAAAGATTGGAAACAACACAAATGTTTAATAATAAGGGACTAGTTAAGTAAATAATTCAAACAGTGTGGTCATAAAAAAAGAATGGGGAAAAAATCTATGGACTTTGTTTTTGTAGTGATATCCAGGATGTTTTTATAGTGACTTCCAGGATGCGTTATAAATTTTCAGCATATAAAACAGACAGCAACAATAGGAAACACCCAAGCTGTAAAACAGGATATATATAATGTACCTTTCTTGTTAGAAAAAAGAGGGAAATAAGAATATAAACACATATTTCCTTACCCTTGTCGAAGGAAGCACAGTAAGATAAATAAAAAAACCTAATGACTCAGAATGCTAACATATTTACCACATGAACCAGCAATTGTGCTCCTAGGTATATACTGAAGAGAAATGAAAATATATGTTCACACAAAAAAAGAAAATATATGTCCACACAAAAAACTTGTGCACAAATATTCATAGTAGCATGATTCATAGTTGCCCAAAGATAAAAACAACTCAAATGAGACATCAACTGAAGAATGTAAAAATAAAATGTGATGTAAACATACAGCCATGAGAAGGAATCAAGTACTGATATATAGATAAACCTTGAAAACATTATGCTAAGTGAAAGAAGCCAGACACAAAAGGACACATTATATGATTCCATTTACATGAAGTGTTCACAGTGGAAAAATCTATAGAGACAGAAAGTAGATTAGTGGTTGCCTAAGGCTGGGACCTGGAAACATGGGAGGAAATGGGGAGTGACACTAACGGTTATGGGTATTTTGTTTTGTTTCTGAGTGGTGGAAATGTTCTAGGATTAGGTAATAGTGATGTTTACACAACTCTGAATATACTAAAAACATTGAATTGTACCCTTTTCCCTTTAAAATGGTGAATTTTGTGGTATGTGAAATATATCTTAATAAAGCTGTTATTAAAAACTAATTAAAATGATTACTAAAGAAGGCAGGTGGTAAGTAGAGTGAAAAGGATATGGATTAGTCCTCAAGTCCACCTTTTCTGTGGTTTAGACTTTTTTGAAAATATTTTTTTATTGATTTCAGAGAGGAAGGGAGAGGGAGAGAGAGATAGAAAACATCAATGATGAGGGAGAATCATTGATTGGCTACCTCCTGCACGCCCCCTACTGGGGATCTAGCCTGCAACCCAGGCATGTGCCCTTGATTGGAATTGAACTCTGGAACCTTCGGTCCGCAGTCCAACATTCTCTCCACTGAGCCAAACCGGCTAGGGCTGGTTTTGACTTTTTGAGCCATGTTAATGTTTCATATAACCAAAAAGTAAAATTTAATCAAAAGGCAAGCATTACAAACCTTAAAATTAAACACAAAAAGCTAACAAATTTAAATGTTTATCAAATTGATAACAAAGACACATTGAGAAAAGTGATTCCAACTAACATATCAACACAGTCCTTTGACTATTCTTAATGAGATATATTCTAAACAGAACTGCAAAAAAAATTGTAAACATCACCTAGTACATTCTTTAGTACTAGTAATATTATTATAATGTGAAACTTTTAT
>NW_005370432.1:507709-511997 GCF_000412655.1 Myotis brandtii
GAGGGTCTCATTAGATTTCTTGTAGATCTCATCAAGTTTATCGGCAGTTTCTAGAAAATTATTGAAAGACCTTAAAAGTGCGTTTTTTAGCTCTATATCCTCCATTTCTGGTAAACAATATCTCTGGTATTGGAGAGGTAAATAAGTTCCAGGAAATAGTGATCCACTTTTAACATCCCTAAAGTTCAGGCATCTCTGGCAGCGAACACTTTCACCATTACAGGCCATGCTGTGACAAAGCAGCTGACAGAAATGCTATCCAGCTTGGTGCAGACAGTCTGACTAGTTTAAGGAGACTGGCGAAGCTATGCCCAAAACAATCTGTGGATGGAAAAGCACCATTTGCTACTGGAGATGATGATGATAATGAAGTTCCAGATCTTGTGGAGAATTTTGGTGAGGCTTCCAAGAATGAAGCAAACTGAATTCAATCAACTTCTGAAGAAGATTAATTTGAAGAAGTTACTGGGAGCTGCTATTTTATAGTGACTGCTTTTTCACATTTTGTTCATGAGTCTGATAAAATGTAGATTTCTAATTTTTTAAGCCCAACCCCTTGAACACTGCAGCTCTTTTCAGTTTTTGCTTATGCACAAATCATTCTTTGCAGCTAATTATGCTAAAGAAGCCTGGGAATAAAGTTTGAAACAACAACAAAAAAGTTAGCATTGTTAATAATGGTACAAAATGACCTTATGTGACTCCTAATGGGATACAGTAATAATATACAATATAAACTGAAATATTTTTGCCAGAAACATTTAGCCCAAATAAAATTAGCCTTTCCAGTTTACAGGAAATACAGGGCATACAAAAATACAGAGTGTTTGATATTCTATTAGTATAAGACAGTAGTTTGGACTTTAAAAAAAGTCGATGTCGAGTTTCTACAATTTGCAAATCATTAGCTTAGTGATATAGGGAGATAAAATATAAATAAGGGAGAATGGTTGCCCTTGACCTTGCAAATAATGATGGTTTTCTGATATCAGGCTGCTATTACTATGGAATAGATATTATGCTATATACTTTACATTATGATCTCATTTAATTCAAACAACCCTTAGAACTAAGTATAATTATGCTAAGTGAAATACACCTGTCAGAGAAAGATAAATATCACATGATCTCACTCATTTATGGACTATAATGAACAATATAAACTGATGAACAAAAACAGATCCAGAGACAGAGAAGCATCGATCAGACCGTCAAACCTCAGAGGGAAGGTAGGGGAGGGTGGGCGTAAGATCAACCAAAGGACTTGTATGCATGCATATAAGCCTAACCAATGAACACAGACAACAGGGGGGTGAGGGCATGAGTCGGGGGAAATGGAGGGATAAGGACACATATGTAATACCTTAATCAATAAATTTAAAAAAGAACTAAGTATAATTATTACTCCCATTTTTCAAAGAATATCATAATAACTATATGACAAGTGATTATTAGAGTTATTATGGTGATCATTTTACAAGGTATATGAATGTCTAATCACTATATTGTACATGTGAAACTAATATAATATTGTATGTGAACTATAACAACAATAAATTTAAAAAAAGAAGAAAAAAATACGATGTCCTAGAATAAGAAGTAGGGGCACTGTTTCATATTAAGAGACTAAAGAAACAGAAACAAGTGCAGTGTGTGAACTTTGATTCTATCTAGATTTGAAAAACCCAACTGAAAAATAATTTTTTTAATGACAATTGAGAAAATTTGTATATGGAGTAGATACTAGATTATAAGGAACCGTTGTAAATTTCCATAAGCGTGAAAGTGTTATTGTGGTTTTGTAGGCCAGCATGCTTGTTCTTTGGAGATGAATGCTGAATACTTAATATATACAGAGAGAAAGCAAAATGTTAAAATTAGTAGTAAAATGTTAATTCTTGAATCTAGGTATAGACACTATGATTGTTTATAATACCATTCTTTCAAAGTTTTTGTATGTTTGAAAACCTTTGATATAAAAAGTTGTAGGGAAAGACAAATAAAAACAGGCTTACCTCCAATAGAGAAATTTACACAGAAAAAAAAAACCCATGTACTTTTAAAATTCACATAATCATCCTGCCTGCCAACCACTGCATTCTCAACCTATATGCTAAGTGTATCAATACCTTTGCAATGTGTTCCCACTGCTAGCCCAATTTCTAGGCTAATAACAGGCAGATACAAACAGATCTTGGCAAATTTGGAGTTTCCTATTATCCAGTTATCTTTAATTAAAAATTTTTGTGTTGACTTCAGAGGGGAAAGGAGAGATAGAAACATCAATGATTACAGAGAATTATTGACTGGCTGTCTCCTGCACGCCCCCAACTGGGGATCGAGCCTACAACCCAAGCATGTGCCCTTACCAGGAAGTGAACCGTGACCTCCTGGTTCATAGATCGATGCTCAACCACTGAACTACACTGGCCGAGCTATCCAGTTATTTTTGCTTGGTATCTATAACTTTCATTAATCAGAGGTAGGAGAATGCTATAGGTCACCTCCCCCACAATCTCACTATCTGTGGAATATTATAGTGGAAACAGCCCCAGACCTAATTCTGCCTTCATACAGGTATTTATCAGCAAACAGACACAAAACCAGTTGTATAACCTGTTCTGTAAACTTGATGAAGTCCCAGCTCTTTTCTTTCAGTACTCTTACTGAATCTTGTATGAAAGGTCCAATCAAGGCAGGTGAGATATAGCAATACAATTGGAAGCAGGCAATAAAATCCTTTGATCTAATCCCCAAATGCAAATGCCCTGTGTAATCTTAGGCCCGGGCTACCATTTTAAAGGGTGTGGGCTACTAAGGTTAATGGAGTCTTCTTAATTTTGTAATAACACTTCTGTTGTTTCAGAAGCAATACCAGGCATTGTAGAGATTAGAAAATACAGAAAAATAGTAAAATCTTTCTATATCCAAGCATACAAAAATCACTGCTATTAATATATCAGTACACATTTTTTGATCTTTCTGTGAGTGTTTGTGTTTTTGTATACACCCTCCCCCCCAACACACTTGCATTTTTAAAAATATTTTTTTAATTGATCTCAGAGAGGAAGGAAGAGGGGGAGAGAGAGAGAGAAACATCAATGATGAGAGGGAATCATTGATTGGCTGCCTCCTGCATGCCCCCTACTGGGGATCAAGCCCAAAACCCAGGCATGTGCCCTAACTGGGAATCAACCCTGACTTCCTGGTTCATAGGTTGGTGCTCAACCATTGAGCCACACTGGCCGGGCTGCATTTTTTACCAAAATGAGATTATGGTATTCTGTAATTTACTTTTTATTTTATTTTAATTTTAATTGAATTCATTGGGGTTGTAATGGGGTGACCCATGGAGACAACCACCAGGGACTCAGATAAAGGTTTAGGAGCCTTTATTAAGCTGGCCAGCGACTACAGTTACAGCACCCTGCCGAAGCAAAGGCTGAACTGCGGTGCTGACTACAGGGGTTACAGCGTTTTTATTTGCAAAAACCACAAAGTTAGTTACAAAGCCTTGTTTACACAATTTGTTCCCGACACAGTACAGCATCAGTACAGTGATTACCTTCGTATCTATGTGTTCTAGGAACAGAGAGCACAGCATGCCCCGCCTGGCCAAAGCGCCAGATATGCAGCCCAGCACATTCCCCACTGGTTTTATGTACATGAATCAAGTCATTGACTCTTTTGGGTCATTGTTGGGAAGGGAGTTATATTGGCCCCTGAGGACTATAAGCTTGATAGAATTAATTCTTTGCCAAATAAAGTCAGTGGGCCTGTTTATAAGATAAGGGCCCGGAATGAGGGCCAGGAGTAATCTCTAGAGGGTGCAAAGAGTCCTGGACTCTCTATTTTGCCTGGGCTGTCTTAAGCCGGGTGTGATGAAGCCACATCAGGATCCCGTCAACCTTGACTGCCGTGGGAGTGGTCCTTCCCAGGTAGGAGTCAGTCCTTGGGTGGCAAATTTCTTTACCCAAACAGAGTCACCAGGTTGGAAGGGATGAACCAGATACAGGCAGAGCCTCTCATACATGCTTCTGGTCTGCTTTCTGGGTAGACTGTAAAGCCTGAAAGAATTTGAGTAAAGATTGGTTATGGATTTCAGCTTTTCTAGATTGGGTTTCCATGTAAGCTGGTGAGATGGGTAGGTCATGGTCTGGAAGAGTCACAAGAATCTGTAAAGGCCCCACTGGTTTTAGGGCAGCTTCCCAGGCTGCTTCATCTGCAGCCTAGTTCCCTCTTGCTTCTGGGGAGTCCCCTTGTCTTACATACATAGAGGTGGAAAGAC
>NW_005370432.1:513339-514843 GCF_000412655.1 Myotis brandtii
CTATTTACCCTCTGTTTAGGGAGGCAGAATATAAATTATTTACTCTTTCTGGCTTACTGGCCTGTATCATTTAATTAATTTCCATTTAACATTTCTCTTCTCCTTCTTATTACATACACAACCTTTATAAATGTCATACTTTCAAATTAGCCTTTAAACCTTCTTTCTATGTCCTTTAAAAATGCATAACCATGCCTCAGACCTACTCAGTAATTCCTTATTCTTAGAAATCTCAATCCTTTAATGATTACTATAAAGTAAACAGCCAGTATTTCTTAGATTACTAAGAACAGGTGCTTCCTTCCTTATTTAATTTCAAGTATATTGTATCAGTCTAATTTAGTATTAGAAGGGTTAAAGAGAACAAAACGGGACAAAGAAAAACTTGTTGTGCTTAGTAGCAGCTTGCGGCCTTGAGTCCAGCATAGTTCAGATAAGTAAAAATCAACAAAAACTATCTCTCCCTGCTCTCCCTGCCGATGCCCCCCCCCCTTTTCTGCATTAACCATTTACTCTGTCCTTAGCTGCTCTTCCTCCCAGATTTTTCCTTCTTTAAACCCCAGAGGCTCAAATCCTTCTCCTCTTTTACCACTCTTGACCTCTCTGACTAACCCCCTGTCCCCCAGCCTAGGGCTCCTCCATCTCAGCAGGCTGAGAGCCTACTACCCTATCTAGCAAATCCTACTGCCACTATCCCATCTCACACCCGCTCCGAGCAGTTTTCAGCTCTCTTCCTCCCCCAGTCAGAGCGGATGCTGTCCCCAACAGAGACCTACTGTAAATCTATCAGGAAGGGCAGGCAGGTCACAGGTCGCAGGTCTCGGGACCACATGATAAAAATCTGGCAGTCCCCCTCCCTCACCCTACACAGGCCATGAGAAAATGTATTAATCTTTACCCAACAAGTCTTTGTTTAAACTTCTTTGGGTTGTAACCTTCACAAATGTTATACCTTTAAATTAACCCTAGAATTCCAAAACTTTAACCTAACACAGCAAAATTATACATCAGAGAAAAGCAATTAAAAGTTCTCTACTGTCTTCCCCCTAAAGCTGGGTTTGCCCTATCTTTAAACAAACAACAGAACAAATACTCTCATGTGTACAGCCAGACAGCACAAAGTAGCTTTTAAAGGGGGTGGCGTAATCCTCTCCGCGTCTCTTGAAGTCCTGAAAATTCTCAAGAAAACATTGTAAGGGGGTCGACGAAGACGACTGACCCTGACACATTTTGACAAAGACAAAGACAACAAAGAACAAAGACAAAACAAACCAGACAAATGCAACCTAAGGTTGCCCAGACCAGGACTCCCAGACACCATCGCGTCCGGGCGGTCGGACTCCGAGGTTCTGCTGCATCCAGCCCTCTTTTGAGTCCTAAAGGGAACGTTCCACAGACAGATACCAGATTCTTACCTCCCCGCTGGAGGTCCAGGTGGCTCGTCGTTTTCGGATTGCAGTTTTGGGAGGAAAACACTCCGCCTCCCTGGGACCCGGGACGGAGC
>NW_005370432.1:516147-519153 GCF_000412655.1 Myotis brandtii
GTGTTATATATATATATACAGGGTGTCCCCCAAAAATGTATACACACTTAATACCTGATAGCTCAATATTGAAAATGAAATGTATTTTAATAAGCATAGCCTTTATAATTATTAAAAGTGCATGTATACAGTTTCTTGGGACACCCTAGATACATTCTTGGGGATGACACCCAACCAACTGAGCCACACCAGCCAGGACTAGTCTTATTAGTTTTGTCTACTTTCTTCATTGTCATATTTTCAGTGTGTTCACTCATTTCATTTATTTCTTGTAAAACAGAGGCTATGTTTAAAGGCTAAATGGATACAAGTTACCTATTTTTTGGCTAGAACACATGATAATGTTGTGTATCTTATGCTGAATCACTCTGAAGATGCATAATATAGTTTGATCCACCTTACTGGTTTTAAGATTGACCATTATTCTATTCTTCTATCCTGTCTATGCAAGTTTGGGAATGTCTATACAATAGTTCTAGTCAATCCATATATCTTAACATATCTAAGAAATGAGAAATCATTTTATCATAAATTATACTAATTAACAAAGCCACTGGTGTTGATTGGAGATGAAGTTAACTGACCTTAGAGTGGCCCCTCTAGCTTCTGATTAGTCTTATATCTTTTTTTGTTTTGTTTTTTGTTAATCCTCATCTGAGGACATTTTTTCCATTGCTTTTTAGAGAGAATGGAAGGGAGGGGGGAGGGAGGGAGGCAGAGAGAGAATAGAAGGGAGGGAGGGAGGAGGAGGAGAGGAGGAGAAAAAGGAAGAGGAGAGAGAGAGAGAGAGAGAGAGAGAGAGAGAAACATCAATGTGAGACACATCAATTGGTTGCCTCCCGCATGCACCCCAACTGGCACCAGGGATCGAACAAGCAACCAAAGTATGTGCCCTTGACTGGGAATTGAACCTGAGTCCCCTCAGCGTGATGCTCTAACGACTGAGTAACCAGCCATGGCTGTTTCGTCTTTTAAATACTGATTAATCAACCCGAGAATATGTAATCTGTCCACCTCTGCTGGGGTATGCATGAAAACCACCAAACACATATATCAAATTTCATCAATTCTAAGGGGCACTTTTCTTTTTCAAATTGTAACCCTAATTCAGGATTCATTTCAGAATCAATGGGTCTTAAAATCACTGTTGTCAGGCAGCAGATGTAATTATCATAACCTCTGCTTGCATGAACTTGTTAGTTCATATTGTAGTCATTTTGCTTAAATTATGTTCATTTTTATTTTCTAGTTAAATCACTATGTAATATTTTCTATTCAAAATATTATATAGTTATTTGGCAATAAAATGATTTTTCTCTCTTAGAGATACATGAAATAATGGTGTGGTGAAATTCAGGACATTGCACTTCATGTTAAAGTATTTAAAGTAAATTACAGATATCACACCAGTAGATAAAATCAGAGCTGTCTGTCCTTAAGAGAACCATCCTCAGAGATGGGGACTGCTCACACTGTGATAGATACAATGCCACCCTCCATCAGCATCTTGTCCTTTTAAAAATGTTTTATTATGAAATATTTCAAATATATACAGAAATAGATGGAATAGTCTAAGGAACTCTCTCATTTTATAAATCTTTTATTTTTCAGTTACAGTTGACGTACAATATTATATTGTTTCAGGTGTACAACATAATGATTAGACAATTATATAACTTACTAGAGGCCTGGTGCACGAAATTCGTGCATTTGGGGGGGTGTGTCCCTAGCCCAGGCTTCACCCTCTCCAATCTGGGACCCCTGTGGGATCGGGCCTAAACCAGCTGTCGGACATCCCTCTCACAACCCGGGACTGCTGGCTCCCAACCGCTCGCCTGCCTGCCTGCCTCATTGCCCCTAACCGCTTCTGCCTGCCAGACTGATCACCCCCTAACCACTCCCCTGCCAGCCTGATCGACTCCTAACTGCTCCCCTGCCGGCCTGAACGCCCCCAAATGCCCTCCCCTGCAGTCCATCTTGTGTCCACATGGGGGCGGCCATCTTGTGTTTTGGAGTGATGGTCAATTTGCATATCACCTATTTTTTCTATAGGATACTAGAGGCCTTGATGTCCTGGTCACCCCTAACTGCCCTCCCCTGCTGACCTAGTCACCCTCAGCTGCCCTCCCTTGCTGGCCTGATTGCCCCTAACTGCCCTCCCCTGCAGGCCTGGTCGCCCCTAACTGCCCTCCTCTGCAGGTCTGGTCCCCCCCAGCTGCCCTCCCTGCTGGCCTGATCGCCCACATCTGCCCTTCCCTACTGGCCCAGTCACCCCTAACTACCCTCCCCTGCTGGCCTGGTCTCCCCTAACTGCCCTCCCCTGCCGGCCATCTTGTGGCGGCCATCTTGTGTGAGAGCGTGATGGTCAATTTGCATTTTACCTCTTTATTATATAGGATGACGTGATCACCCTGATAAGTCTTGTACCCACCTAGCACCATACATAGTTATTATCTATATTCCCTATACTGGACTTTGCATCCCCATAACTATTTTTATAACTGGAGATTTGTACATCTTAATCCCTTCCCCTTTTTTTCACAAAAAAATACACCAAATTAAAATAAACGAAAAAACAAAACAGAAACAAACTCATAGATACAGAGAATATCTTGATGATTGTCAGGTGGGAGGGGGTTTGAGGGTATGGGTGAAAGAGTCTAAGGAACTCTTCAGATGCCCCTTACTCAGCTTCAACAGTTATCAATATGTGGCCAATCTTGTTTAATCTGTACTCCTACTTACTTCTCTTCCTACATTATTTTGAAGCAAATCCAAAGCATCATCTTGTTTCATTCATTAATATTTCAGTATGTATATCGAGTGGGGGGATGGAGGGGATATGGACACATTTACAATACCTTAATCAATAAAGGAAAAAAAAGAAAAAATTGTACAGGTAAACACAATTGTTACATCTAAAAATTTTTATTTTTATAAATTAAATTTATTACTTATAATAATTTAATATCAAATATTCTATGTTCAAATTCCCAGTGTTTGCAA
>NW_005370432.1:519223-525100 GCF_000412655.1 Myotis brandtii
ATATGTTTTTATTGATTTTAGAGAAAGAGGAAGGGAGAGAGAGATAAAAACATTGATGAAAGAGAAACATCAATTGGCTGCCTCTTGCACGCCCCCTACAGGGGATTGAGCCCGCAACCCAGGTATGTGCCTTGACAAAGGAATCGAACTGGTAACCTGTTGGGTCAAGGCTCAACCATTGAGCCACACTGCCTGGGCTAATTTAATTTTTTTCATACCATTTATTCCCTCTGTCTTCTTCAACCGCCACACCTCCTTTCAACCCCACTGCCATCACCACACTGTTGTCCATGTCCATAAATTGAGCTCTATGGACTCTGTCACAGCTACTCAGTTCTTCCTTTGTAGTATAAAACCAGCCATTGTTAATATGAATGGACATAGTTGTGCTCTAGTAAAATTTTATTTAAAAAAACCCAAACAGTTGAAAGGTTAGATTTGGCCTAAAAGTCATAGTCTGGTGATTCCCTGATCTATAATAGTAGTTCTCAAACGTGTGTGTGTTTGTGTCAGAATCACTTGGAGTGCAGAGGCCAAGGCTTGATGGCTTCTATGTTTTTACCATGTTCCAAATTTACAAGTCTTTCCTTTATCTCTTTCATTTTTCTTGTAATTTTTGTGGTAAATAAAATAGGTCATTTGTCTTTTAAAGTTTGCCATAGTTGGATCAAGAGACCTGCTTTGATTCTGGTTGCTTTTTATTTGGTTTTTAGGGGGTTATTCTTGTTGTTTTTATATGTAGAGTGGGGAGAAGAAGAATACTTAATAGATGGATCTGTACTCTTCCAACAGTAGACACATAATGTGTGACTGTTTTTACCGCCCCCATTAGTTACAAAAGAACAACTTAGAGTCAATAAAAGGCAGAGCTGGAAAGCCCTTTATAGCACCTAAAAACCTTATTTTACAGATGAGGGAATATATACCTAGGGATGGAAAAAGAGGCCCAACATCATACCACACAATAGTGATGGCATTAGTTTTAATTAATTTATTTAGTTTTTATTGTTTATTGAAGTATAATTGACAAATAAAAATTGTGTATATTTAAGGTGTACAACTTGATGCTTGGTGTGGATATATTGTGAAATAATCACAACAATAAAGCCAAGTGATATCTCTATCACCTCACATAGTTATCATTTTCTTTCTTCCCTTCTTAATGTTATAATGAGAACATTTCAGATCTACTCTCTTAGAAAATTCCAAGTATACAATACAGTATTGTTAACTATAATCACATCACTGTACATTAGATCTCCAGAACTTAACCTACATAGCTGAAACTTTATGCCTCTTGACAACATCTCTCCACTTTTCCCTCCCCCACAGTCCCTGACAACCGTCATTATACCCTCTATATACTTCTGAGAGACTGACTAATTTAGATTCCACATATAAGTGGAATTATGCAATATTTGTCTTTCTGTGTCTGGCTCATTTCACTTAACATGATGTCCTCCAAGTTCATCCATGTTGAAAACTGCAGGATTTTCTTCTATTTTAAGATTGGTTAATATTTCATTGTGTTTGTACACTCATCCATTTGTCCATCTGAATAATTAGGTTGTTTCCATATCTTGGCTGTTGGGAATAATGCTGCAATAAACATATATACACCAAAACCAGATAAAGACACCAAAAAAAAATTGACAAGCCAATATTGTTGATGAACATAGATGTGAAAATCCTCCACAAAATTCTAGCAAATCAGATCGAGCATTACATAAGAAAGATAGTACACCATGACACCGGGGATGCAAGGATGGTACAATATCTGCAAATCAATAAACATGATACATCACATAAACAAATTGAGAGACAAAAATCACATAATCATATCAATCAATGCAGAAAAAGCATTTGACAAAATCCAACATCCTTTCCTGATAAAAACTCTCAGCAAAGTGGGAATAAAGGGATCATAGCTCAATATAATAAAAGCCTTATATAACAAACTCCTGGACCAGCCCCATCCAAGCAGGCCTCCTGCACACACACGGTGGCTCCACTGCCTGAACTTGAGCCTGGGCATGTAGACACTGGGAATCTGTTTCCCAAAGCGCGTGATTGCGCCACCAGACCCCACGCCCACAGAGCGGCTCCACTGCCTGAATTTGAGTTTGGGCGCTCGGACACTGGAAATCTGTTTCCTGCAGAGTGCACTCATGCAACCAGACCCCCACACCCACACAGAGTAGCTCCACTACCTGAATTTGAGCCTGGGGGTGCAGACACTGGGAATCTGTTTCCCACAGAGTACACTCATGCAACCGGAACCCACGGCCACACAGGGTGTCTCCGCTGCCTGAATTTGAGCCTGGGCATGTGGAAACTGGGAGGCTGTTTGCCGCAGCGCGCACTCTCACAACTAGACTCCATGCCCACACAGGGCGGCAGTGCCACCAGACTTTGATTCTGGACAAGCGCACAGGGAAGTCTGTTCTACACAGCACAGGAGTGGACATCCTGCCGACACAGGGCGGCTGTGCAACCCGGTCCCCTAAGCAGACCAGGGACCCTGATTCTCTGTGAAAGAGGCAGTACTAAGCACCAGTGATTTGACTGTTTCTCAATGCGTGTGCTTAGGATCCCTGATTCCCAGTGCACGCACACTAAGAGCCAGTGACTCCAATTCTCAGTGCATGCTCACACAGGTACCCTGATTCTCGGCATGAGGCCACACCAAAAAACAGAGACTCTGATACTTGATTCTCAGAGCGGGCACAGGGGGACTCTGACTCCTGGCACGCGCTAGGGAACTCTGATTTTCTGCACATGCCAGTGAGGTGCAGCCAGGGTCGCTGATTCTAGGTGCATGCACAAGGCTGCACTGAGTGCTGATGACTCTAATTCTGTGTGAGTGTGGCTTCCACCAACCCACAGCACCTACACGTCAGAGCTCTTCAGTGAAATTCGAGTGGCACAAAGCTCCCACTGCACACGGCCCAGGCTTCCATCACTCAGCGTTTGAACCTTCTGGTGATAGTTAGAATGGGGAGACAACGAAACAATCCCCAGAGGAAAGAAAAGAGGAATCACCAAGAAAGGAAATAAGTGAAATGCAGACATGCAACATTACAGAAAAAGAATTCAGAGTAATGGTCATACAGTTCATACACTGGATGGACGAGAAAATCAACAACCTATGCAAAAATCAGGAATAAATCAAAAGTGATATAGCCACAATAAAAAACACCATGGAAGGTTTCAACAGTAGACTAGAAGAAGCAAAGGACCCACAGTAGACTAGAAGCAAAGGACCCAATTAGTGAGTTAGAAGATAAGGTGCAGAAACAAGCCCAATCTGAACAGCAACTGGAGAAAAAATTATTAAGCAGGAGGAGAGCCTAAGGGAGCTTTGGGACAACACAATATGAAGTAACATACATATAATATGGCTGTCAGAAGGACAAGAAGAGCAGCAAGGATTAGAAAATCTATTTGAAGAAATAATGACAGAAAACTTCCCTGATATGGGCAAGACAAAAGTTACTGAAGTACAGAGAGTCCCAAGCAAGATGAATCCCAAAAGACGCACACTAGGACAAGTCATAATTACAATGGCAAATGTTAACAACAAACAGAATCTTAAAGTCTGCAAGAGAGGGACAGAGAGTTACTACAAAGGATCCCCCAGCAGATTATAAAATGATTTCTCAACAGAAACACATCATGCCAGAAAATAATGGAAGGAAGTATACAAAGTGATGCAAAGCAAAGGATTGAGTCCAAGAATACTCTATCCAGCAAGACTACCAATAAAAATTGAAGGGGAAATCAGGAGCTTCGTAGAAAAAAAAAAGGCTAATGGAGTTTATCACTACCAAGCCAGCAATGCAATAAATGCTAAAGGGAATGCTGTAAAAAGAAGAAATAGAAAGGGAGGAAGGAACACAGGCATAAAGTACAGAAATGGCTGCAAACTAGTGCCTATGAACAATAACTTTAAACGTAAATGGATTAAATACTCCAATCAAAAGCAATCAAGTGGCTGAATGGATAAGAAAACATGACCCATATATATGCTGTCTATAGGAGATTCACCTCAGAACAAGGGACTCACACAGACTGAAAGTGAAGGGAAGGAAAAATATCTTTCAGACAAAAGGAAATGAAAAAAACACTGGGGTAACAATACTTATATCTGACAAAATAGACCTCAAAGTGAAGACCATAACAATAGACAAGAAAGGCCACTTCATAATTCTAAAGGTATCATTAAAACAAGAGGATATAACTCTGATAAGCATTTATGCACTGAATGCAGGAACACCCAAATACATAAAAAAGCTTCTGGAAGAAATCAGGGGAGAGATAGATAGCAACACAATCATAGTTGGAGACATTAATACCCCATTAACATCACTGGATAAATCCTCTAGAAAAAAAATTAGCAAAGAATCATCAATCCTAAATGACTCACTGGATCAGATGGTTTTAATCGACATCTTTAGATCATTCCATCCCAAAACTACAGAATATACATTCTTCTCAAGTGCACATGGGACATTTTCAAAGATAAACCACATATTGGAACACAGGCAGTCTCTCTCCAAATTCAAGAGGATTGAAATCATATCAAGCATCTTCTCAGATTGCAATGGCATAAAATTAATAATCAACTACAGTAAAAACAATCATAAAAATTCAAACACTTGGAGGCTAAATAGCACACTAAAACAATAGTGGATAACAAAAGAGATCAAAGAAGTAATTAAAATCACCCTGGAAACAAATGACAATGAAAACACAACAATCCAAATTCTTTGAGACACAGTGAAAGCAATCCTGAGAGGGAAGTTCATAGCATTACAGGTCTACCTCAAAAAACAAGAAAAACTGGTAATAAACCATCTAACTCTGCAACTTGAAGAATTAGAAAGAGAGCAACAAGGAAAGCCCAGTGTGAGCAGAAGGAAGGAAAATAAAGATCAGAGCAGAAATATATGACATAAGAACAAACAAAACAAAACGAAACAAAAAAAATCAATACAAAGATCTATGAAGCCAAAAGCTGGTTTTTTGAGAGGATAAACAAGATTGATGAACCTATAGCCAGGCTCACCAAGAAGCAAAAAGAGAGAACCCAATTAAACAAAATCAGAAACAAAAGAGGTGAAATAACAACAGACCTCACAAAAATGCGAAGAATCATAAAAAAATAGTATCAGCAACTCTACTCCAACAAACTGTTCAACCTACAAAATATGGACATAGTCCTAGAAAAATACGACCTTCCAAAACTCAACCAGGAGGAATCAAAAAATCTGTGTAGGCCAATAACTATGGAGGAAATTGAAGCGGTAATCAAAAAACTTCCAACAAACAAAAGTCCTACACCAGACAACTTCACAGGGGAGTTTTATCAAACATTCAAAGAAGAAATAAAACGTATCTTCCTTTTACTATTCCAAAAAAATTCAAGAGAAAGGAGCCCTTCCAAGCTCTTTCTATGAAGCCAGCATTACCCTAATCCCAAAACCAGATAAAAACAATACAAAGAAAGAGAATTACAGGCCAATATCCCTCATGAACCTAGACACCAAAATCCTCAACAACATTCTAGGAAATCGAATCTAGCATTACATTAGAAAGATCATACACCATGACCAAGTGGGATTTATTCCAGAGATGCAAGGATGGTACAATATCTGCAAATCAAAAAATGTGATACAACACATAAACAAACTGAGAGATAAAAACCATATAATCATATCCATTGATGTAGAAAAAGCATTTTACCAAATCCTACACCCTTTCTTTTTTTTAAATATATTTTATTGATTTTTCCACAGAGAGGAAGGGAGAGAGATAGAGAGCTAGAAACATCGATGAGAGAGAAACATCGATCAGCTGCCTCCTGCACACGTCCTA
>NW_005370432.1:525283-527016 GCF_000412655.1 Myotis brandtii
TATGACAAACCCACAGCCAACATCATACTCAATGGGCAAAAATTAAAACCATTTCCCCTAAGAACAGGAACAAGAGAGGGATGCCCACTCTCACCATTCCTGTTCGACATAGTACTGGAAGTATTAGCCATGGCGATCAGACAAGAAGAAGAAATAAAAGACAGCCAAATTGGAAAAAAAAGTGAAACTCTCCTTATTCGCAGATGATATGATATTGTATATAGAAAACCCCAAAGACTCCATCAAAAAACTACTAGTCTTAATGCATGAATTCGGCAATGTAGCAGGATACAAAATTAACACCCAGAAGTCTATGGCTTTTCTATACACTAATGATGAGAAAGAGAAATTTAAAAAGCAATCCCATTTACCATTGCAACAAAATTAAGATACCTAGGGATAAACTTAACCAAGGATATAAAGGCCTTGTACTCGGAAAGTTTCAGGATGCTAAAAAGAGAGATAGAGGAATATATGAACAAATGGAAGGATAAACCATGTTCCTGGATTGGTAGAGTCAACATCATTAAAATGTCCATACTACCCAAAGCAATCTATAATTCAACGCAATCACCATTAAAATACCAACAGCATACTTCAAAGGCCTCGAACAAATTTTCCAAAAATTCATCTGAAATAAAAAAGACCCCTAATAGCTGTAGCAATCCTGAGAAAGAAGAACAAAGTAGGTGGGATCTCAGTGTCAGATATCAAGCTGTATTGCAAAGGAATTCATAAAAATCTTAGAAGAAGCCAAAGGCAGCAAAATAGCAGACATTTGTTGTAGCAGTATCTTTACCGATACAGCTCCTAGGGCAATGGAAAGTAAAGAGAAAATAAACAAATGGACTACATCAAAATAAAAAGCTTCTGCACAGCAAAAGAAACCATCAGCAAAACAACAAGTAAGCCCACTGTATGGGAGAACATATTTGCCAATGCAATCTCTGATAAAGTTTTAATCTCCAACATTTACAGGGAACTCATACAACCTAACAAAAGGAAGATAAACAATCCAATAAAAAAATGGGCAAAGTACCTAAATAGACACTTTTTGAAAGAGGACATTCCGAAAGCTAAGAGACATATGAAAACAAGCTCAAAGTCACTATTCATCCGAGAGATGCAAATGAAAACAACAATGAGGTATCATCTCACACCTGTCAGGATGGCTGTCAACAACAAATCAACAACTGACAAGTGCTGGAGAGGATGCGGAGAAAAAGGAACCCTCCTTCACTGCTGTTGGGAATGCAGACTGGTGCAGCCACTGTGCAAAACAGTATGGCCTTTCCTCAATAAAATAAAAATGGAACTGCCATTTGACCCAGTAATACTACTTCTATGAATATATCCCAAGAAAATAAAAATACCAATCCGAAAGGATATATGCACCCCTATGTTCATAGCAGCACAATTTACAATAGCTGAGATTTGGAAACAGCCTAAATGCCCATCAGCAGATGAATGGATTAGAAAACTGTGGTACCTCTACACAGTGGAATACTACACTGCTGTAAAAAAAGAAGGAATTCTTACCATTTGCAACAGCACGGATGGAACTGGAGAACATTATGCTAAGTGAAATAAGCCAGTCAGAGAAAGATAAATATCACATGATCTCACTCATATGTGGGATATAATGATCAACATAATTTGATGAACAAGAATAGATACAGAGCCCTAACCGGTTTGGCTCAGTGGATAGAGCGTCGGCCTGCGGACTCAAGGGT
>NW_005370432.1:527226-531588 GCF_000412655.1 Myotis brandtii
GTTTCTCTCTCATCGATGTTTCTAACTCTCTATCCCTCTCCCTTCCTCTCTGTAAAAAATCAATAAAATATATTTAAAAAAAAGAATAGATACAGAGACAATAGGTAGGGTGGGGGTGGTGGTTAGAGAGCAACCAAAGTATTTGTATGCATGCATATTAGCATAACCAATGGACACAGACAATAGGGCGGTGGGCGCTTTCCCCAGGTGGGAATGGCTGGGCAGGGGAGTCAATGGGGGAAAAGAAGATATATGTAAAACTTTAGACAATAAATAAATAAAATAAAAAATAAAATAAAAATAAACATAGGTACACAGATATCTTTTTGAGATACTGACAGTTATGAGGTGATATCTCATTGTGGTTTTAATTTGCATTTTTCTGATTATTAGTAAAATTGAGCATTTAAAAAAATATATCAGTCATCTGTCTGTCCTCTTTTGAGAAGAATCTATTCAGGTTCTCAGCCCAATTTTTAATTGAATTTTTTGTGGAATTTTTCGGTGTTGAGTTGTATGAGATCTTCGTAAATTTTGGATATTAACCCCTTGTCAGATTAGGACTGCTTTTACTGTGTCCCATAGATGTTGGGTTGTTGGGTTTATATTTTCCTTTGTTTCAAAATGCCTTTTGATTTCTGCCTTGATCTTATTGTTAATCCATTCATTTTTGAGTAACATGTTATTTACCTTTCATGTTTTTGTGTGTTTTTCAGTTTATTTCTTGCAGTTGATTTATAGTTTCATACTGTTGTTGTCAGAGATGCTTAATACGATTTTAATCTCCTTAAATTGGCCAGACAGTGGAAATGTTCATTGTAAAGTTGAAAACAATGTATATTCTGCTGCTTTTTGGTGAAATGCTCTGAAAATATCAATTAAATCCATCTGGTCTAATGTATCATTTAAGGCCGCTATTTTCTTGTTGATTTTCTATGTGGAAGATCTATCTATTGATGTCATGGGGTGTTAAAATTCTTTACAATGACTGTATTACTGTCACTCTTTCCCTTTATGTCCATCAAGGTTTGCTTTATATATTTTGGTGCTACTATGTTGGGTGGATAAATGTTTATAAGAGTTATATCCTCTTGTTTGATTGATCCCTATATAATTATATAATGTCTTTCTTTGTCTCTTATAATAGCCTTATTTTAAAAATCTATTTTGTCTGATATAACTAACTATTGGTATTTCAGAGGTTTTTTGTTGTTTTTTCCATTGGATGAAATATCTTTTTTTTCTCACTTTACTTTCAGTTTGTGTGTGTGTCTTTTTATCTGAAGTGTATCTCTTGTATATGGCATATATATGGTTCTTATTATCTTATTCATTCAGCTACTCTATTTCTTTTAATTGAAGCATTTAATCCATTTACATTTAAAGTGGTTATTGATAGGTACATATGTATTACCATTTTGTTATTCATATTTATGTTCCTCTTTTTTTTTTCTTCTTGAAGAAGTCCTGTTAATATTTGCAATACTACTTTGATGGTCATGACCTTCTTTATTTTATTTTATTTTATTTTATTTTATTTTATTTCATTTTATTTTGTCTAGGATGCTCTTTATTTCACCTTTACTTTTAAATGATAGCTTTGCTGTGTAGAGTAGTCTTGTTTGTAGGTCCTTGCTTTTCATCACTTTGAATATTTCATGCCAATCTCTTTCACCTGAAATGTTTCTGTTGAGAAATCAACTGATGGATGGTCTTATGGGAGTGCCTTTGAAGGTAACTAATTGTCTTTCTTTTGCTGCTTTTGGGATTCTCTCATTATCTTTAACCTTTGCTATTTTAATTACGATGTGTATTGTCAGCCTCTTTGGGTTGACTTCGTTTGGGAATGTCTGCTCTTTCTGAATTTGTGTGCCTTTTTTCTTCACCAGGTTAGGGAAGTGTTTTGTGATTATTTTGTCAAACAGGTTCTCTTCCCTTGCTTGCTTTCTTCTCCTTCTGGTACCCCTATGATGTGAATGTTGTTACATTTCATGTTATGTCTGAAGCATCTTAGACTATCTTCATTAAGCTGTCATTTAGAATTGAAGATCAGATAAAGAGCTTCACAGAGAAGAAAAAGCTAAAGGAGTTCATCACCACCAAACTAGTATTACATGAAATGTTGAAGAGTATTCTTTAAGAAGAGGAAGAAGAAGAAGAAAGAGAATATATATATGAAAAATAAAAAGGCAATAAATACATATCTATCAACAATTGAATCTGAAAATCAAAATAAATGAATAAGAAATCTAATAAACAGAATAAACTTGTGAATAAAATAGAATCAGAGGCATGGAAATGGAACAGACTTATGATTATCAGAGGGAAGGGGAATGTGGGAGCAGGAAGAGATTAAACAAAGATTTTATATGCATATATGCATTACCTATGGACACAGACAATAGGTGAAGGCCTAGGGAGTAGTGGGTACTGGGTGGAGGGGGACAATAGTGAGAAAAAGAGGAACATATGTAATACTCTCAACAATAAAAATTAATTAAAAAATAAAATCAGGGTGAAACCTCAATTTTTTTCTTTGTTTTTTTTTGCTTTTCTGATGGGATGTTCTGCTACCTTGTGTGCCAAATCACTGACTTGATCTTCTGCTTCATCTAATCTGCTATTGATTTCTTATAGTGTATTCTTCATTTCAGTTATTGTAGTCTTCGTTTTTGACTAATTCTTTTTAATGGTTTCTATGTCTTTTTATATTCTGTTGAAGTTCTTATTAAGTTGTGTTGGTTTTCTTGTACATCCTTATAACCATTGTTTTTAACTCAGTATCTTGTAGATTGCCTTCATTTTCATTCAGTTATTTTTCTGGATAATTCTCCTGTTCTTCTGGTTGGGACATATTTCTTTGTTTCCCCATTTTGGCTGCCTTTCTGTATTTGTTTCTATGTATTAGGTAGATTGGATGTGTTATCCAGTCTTGATATGATGACCTCATGTAGTAAGTATCCTGTGGACCCAGTTGTGCAGTCCACCTGATCACCTGAGGTGGTCATGTGATTGAGTCTTCATTGCCTGTCTGTTGGTGTTGACTCTCAGGCTGGCTGAGTATGAGAATTGAACCTGAGCTCAGTGTGCAAGCTTCTGTGTGAGCCCTTACCCCAGGAAGCGAAATTTTCCCCAGCATGACCTGGTGCCTGCTTAGACCTCCCTTTGGGTATGCTGTTTGTACAGCAAGAGAATCAGGTAGTGCTCTATTGAGATTTGAAACCAGCCACTAGGTATGTTGATTCTGGGGACTCTTGTCAGGGAATCCAGTGCAGGTCAATATCAGATCCTGCCTGTGATTATCCCTGGGCTACCTGTTAGGAACTACTGTTGTTAGCTGCCTATGCTGGTCCTAGATGTGTGTTGGAAAGCCCAGCTGTGTAACTAAGGGCTGGCAGCCAGTAGGACCAGGTGTGGGTCATGTCAGCAAATGTCCTATAGCATCCCGAGTCCTTCATCTACCTCCTAGTTGCCTATTAGACTCAGCCCCTGAAATAGCCTCATGTGGTACATAATTTATATAAGGTAAGTTTCATTGAGTCATCATGTAAGGGCAGTTTGTGTTCAGCAGTTTAATATAGATTCAGACTGCATCAGTGCTGCTTCTGAGGCCACTTAGCCTATTCTCATGGCATACTGAGGCCAGCCACCACCGACTTGTGTCCTGTGGACCCTTGTGGTGGGGCAGGGTCTAAAGAAGTCATCAGGTGGGAGCCAGTAGAGTTCAGCAGGGTACAGAAGTTTCAGATAGGGCTCTGCACAGGAAAATGGCCCTCATGCTAAAACCATATAACAACTTCTCCCTGTTTGTCTCTGGCATGCCCCTAGAAGTGGGATCACTGGGTCAAATTGAAGTTCCATTTTTAGTTTTTTGAGGAAACTCCATACTGTTCTCCACAGTGGCTGCATCAGTTTGCATTCCCACCAGCAGTGAACGAGGGTTCCTTTTTCTCCGCATCCTCGCCAGCATTTCTCATTTGTTGATTTGTTGATGATAGCCATTCTGACAGGTGTGAGATGGTACCTCATTGTCGTTTTGATTTGCATCTCTCAGATGATTAGTGACTTTGAGCATGTTTTCATATGTCTCTCAGCCTTATGTATGTCCTCTTTCAAAAAGTGTCTATTTAGGTCCTTTGCCCATTTTTTGATTGGGTTGTTTATCTTCCTTTTGTTAAGTTGTATGAGTTCCCTATAAATGTTGGAGATTAAACCTCCATCGGAGATATCATTGGCAAATATGTTTTCCCATGCAGTGGGTTTTCTTTTTGTTTTGTTGATGGTTTCTTTTACTGTGCAGAAGCATTTTATTTTAATATAGTCCCATTTGTTTATTTTCCCTTTAGTTTCCATTGCCCTAGG
>NW_005370432.1:532190-532547 GCF_000412655.1 Myotis brandtii
TATAGATTGCTTTGGGTAGTATGGACATTTTGATGAAGTTGATTCTACCAATCCATGAACGCGGTATGTTCTTCCATGTGTTTATGTCTTCCTCTATCTCTTTTTCCAATGTCCTGTAGTTTACTGGGTAGAGGTCTTTTACTTCCTTGATTAACTTTATTCCTAGATATCTTAATTTTTTTGGTCCAACGGTAAATGGGATTTCTTTTTAATTTCTCTTTCTGTAAGTTCACTATTGGTGTATAAAAATGCCATAGATTTCTTGGCGTTAATTTTGTATCCTGCTACATTGCCAAATTCATTTATTACGTCTAATAATTTTTTGATGGAGTCTTTAGGGTTTTCTAAGTACAGTAT
>NW_005370432.1:534941-543475 GCF_000412655.1 Myotis brandtii
ATGTTTTGCTGTAATGTTTTAATTGTAGCTCCGATTGCTTTGCTACCCAGTTTCTTTAGGGTGTGGTGCTACTGGTGTGACCTCTCAGGTCTCCTGGGTTTGGTAGTCTAGTGTAGCTCCCTACTTGAACTATTTGGGGTTCTCTTGATGTAGGCCTGTGAGCTGGAAAGGCACAACTGAGGTGTCTAGACATCAGCAGCCATGGAGGGGGTGTTCCAATTTTTGCTGTCTTCTGCCCTTGGTTGAAATCACGCATGCCCCGCAGGGACTCACAGTGGCACCCAGGAACCGTCTGTTGGGGTGGTGGGGCTCAGGAAGCCTGGGTTCTGGCAAAGCGTGACTGTAGTGTCCAAAGTTCTGTAATTGTGGGGTGGGTAGACTCAGCTTTTGCTGCTGCCTCCGTGGTTGGATACACACAATCCCAGCGGCAGCTCACAGAGGCACCTGTGGTGTGTTTGCCAGCAGGGTGTACTGACACACTCTGAAGGGCCCTGGCACTGAAGCTACTGGATTGCAGTGTCTCGGGGCAGGTATCCCAGAAGAGAGAATTCAGCATTTCTACAGCCCAGCATTGCACCCTGTTTGTTTAAGTGCGTGTCCAGCAGGGCTCACAGTGGGGCCCCATGGCTGCCTGTGGAGCCGTGGTCTTGGGAGACCTGCATGCTGGAAAAGCATGCAACTGTAGTGTCCACAGTCCTGCAGCTGTGGGGTGGGGAAACTCAGTTTTTGCTGATGCACCTGTGGTGGATAGGCTCCCTTTCCCAGTGGCGGCACACAAGGAGCACCTGCAGTGAGTTTGTTAGTGCAGGCGCACTGAAGCACTCTGAAGGGCCCTGGCATGCTTTCTGCAGGTATCCAGGATGGGTGAATTCAGAATTTCTACTGCCCAGGGGAGTGCTTCCCTATTAGTCCAAGATCGGACCCAGCAGAGTCTCACTGGGGCTTCCCCAAAGTGCCCTGTGGATAGATGGTCTCAGGGGGAGTGAGCAACTGTAGTGGTGCAGTTCACTGGTGCTGAGCTCTGAAGCACTCTGAGGGGCCCTGGCGCTGAGCGGCCCTGGCGCTTAAGTTGTGCAGCTGGGTGTGTGTAGGCAGTTATTCAGGCAGAGGGAATTCAGAATTTCTACTGGGTGGCAGTGCGTCTGTTGTGTCTGTACAAAATCACACCCAGCAGAGGCTCCCAGTGACTCCTAAGAGAAGTCTATGGAGTGGTGTGCCTTGGAGACCTGTGAGCTGGAGATGTGTGAATGCACGATGTTGGAGGTCTGCCGCTGGGGAGGAGGAGGCTGCACTTACTGCTGAGGGCTGCGAGGTGCTCCTTTGGAGGTGGAGGTCCCAGGGTTCGTGAGTCTGCGGGTGTGGCTGCAGGATTTTGGCTGGAATTGCTGCCGGGTTCCGGGCAGTGTCCAAGGCCTGGCTGGGTGGTGGTGCTGCTGAGTTCCTAGAAGAGGCCACTCTCCCCTTTAAGATGGCGTGGGCTCCGTGCCTGAGTCCCGCAGTCCAGGGTGTGCAGCAGCGGTGGTAGTCTCTCCGTGTCCCAGAGAGCCTGGTCTGCCAACCTCTGCTGCTCCTGCCAGATTTAACTGTCCCTCACTCACTCACATACACACCACACACATCCACACACTCTCCATTCATCCCCTCACTCACTCACTTCCTATCACTCACCTCCATCCTGCCAGTAGCCATTCTTCCTTCCCCTCCAGATTCTTAACCACCACACATGGATGAGGGGCCAGTCCATTTTCCTTCTCTACCCCTCCTACCAGTTTCTTCTGTATATTCTTAATTATATGACTTCTGCTCAAGTAGTCTTCAGATGGTTATCCAGGTTGATTGTTCTGTAATTTAGTTGTAATGTTGATGTAGTCATGGGAGAAGGTTAGTGCAACTTCTCCCTACTCTGCCATCTTGGATGGATTTTGGAAATTAGGGTTTGTCATGAGCTGCCTTGTCTCCTCATTTCCCTATCCCCGCAGCTATTTTGACCAAAAGGCAGTACATCTTTTACTTGGCTGCCTCCACTATTATTGAAAAGAGCAATAGAGGCACTCAGTTCCATTAAAAATAATTCATTGGTACCTGCTGTGCACAAGGTACACATACTTGAAAGTTGTTTACCACCTAGTAGGAGAGGTAGGTAATAAACATATATTTGCAATATACTTTGCTTGCCAATGGTGTCTGTCAATCAAGATGAGGAAAGTAGGCTAGGATGACCTTGAAGGAGATATCAGGTAAAGTGAATCTCAATGAAGAAATGTACATTCTTTAGATCTTGGAGAAGGACAATATCCTAAGCAAAAGGAATGAGCAAAGACATGGAGGTCTGAAATAACAAGATTTAGCCTGAAAATATGACCCAAGCAGTATAGTATATCAAAGTCTGAGGTCAGCAGTGTCTAGATCAGTGGTTCTCAACCGTGGCTGCACATTAGAATCACCTGGGAATCTTTTAAAAATCCTGATTTCTGGGCCTCATCCTCCGGAAATTGTTTCTTTGTTACTAATATTGTGGCCCCACCCCATAACAAAGAAACAATTTCCGGAGGATGAGGCCCAGAAATCAGGATCCCAGAAATTAGGATTTTAAAAAGATTCCCAGGTGATTCTAATGTGAAGCCAAGGTTGAGAACCACTGGTCTAGATGGAGACTCCTGGAGAAGTAATAATAAAAGCAGGTACTTCTAATGGCTTATTTCTAGGATGCTATGCTAAAGCAATTTAGCTCTATTCAACAACCCTCTGAGGTGGATACTATTTTATTGCTAGTGGAAAAACTGAAGCCCAGAGAGTTTAAGTCACTAATAGTCATTGTGTACAGCTAATGAGTCACCCAAGTCAGCTTTAGAGCCCAAGCTTCGCATTGGGGATTAGAAATAATTAGCAAGTTACAGAAGGCCTTAATTGCAACTTTCGCAAGAGTTTTTCCTGTCCAAATGAAAAACAGGACACCAGTAAAGGGAATTTAATCAAGAAGGTGACTAGGGATCAGAAAATTGGGGATTAAAGGCCCTATGGTAATTAGGCTCTTTGTAACTTCAGGCAAATAATTTTCCTTCTTTGGATCTCTGTTTTTTCATCTGTAAAATGAGGGCAGTGATAAAGGGCTAATCTTAAGGTTCCCTTTCAATTCGTTGAGTTTTTTGCATCTCCAACTCAGGGTAGGGGAGGGTTGGATTTCTTACTGGAGAGACTGGTAGACACTTTTTGTACTGTTTTTTATATATAGTACTAGAGGCCTGGTGCATGAAATTCATGAATGGGTGTGGTCGCTAGGCCTGGCCAGCAATCAAAGCGCGAGAATCTGGCATGGAAGGGCAGGTCCCAGCTGACCTCTGGGCCCTGGGCAGCACTTGGGCCCCTGGGCCCCCGTGAGCCCCCCTCAGCCTGAGTCACAGAGCCCGAGTCCCCATGCAGAGATGCAGTGAGCACAGCCAGACGCTGCGGGCCGGGGCACAGCGTGGTCCTCCAGGCCGCCCAGAGGCATGGCATGGAAGCTGGGCAGGCAGCGTGCTCTCTCCCAGCCAATCTCACAGACCGGTTCCTGTGCGATCCCACAGGGAGCCCAACCAGCCCCTGTGGTCCCGGTGGCTGCAGCCTGGCTCATCCAGAAGATGCCGTGCGAGTGCAGGGCAGGCAGGCTCCTCACAGGCACCAGGCACTTGAGCATGGGGGCTTCCCCAGCGCTTGAGCCCTGGCATTCTGGGAGAGGGTAGCAGGGGGAATGAGAGTGAGCTTGGCGTACACCCTGCATTCACACTGCACCTCTGTCTCTGTCACCCCCACCCCCAGGTAGCTGGCGAGAGGTCACAGTACATCCTGGACACCCTCCATGTTCTGCGCTGCCCCCTGGTGGTCAGCACACATCATAGCGAGTGGTCGAACTCCCAGTTGAACTCCCGGTCAAGGGGACAATTTGCATATTAGGCTTTTATTATATAGGATTATTATATAGGGTACCTCTTGCCCATATTGCTTCTCTCTTTTCTTTCCAAATATTTTCTTACTATAGCTCCCCAACCCACTCTTCTTAGCTTTATCAATGCTAAGTTAGTTATGTCTCACTTTGGCCCCTAATTATATATTGTCTTGTATTCTTTGCTAGTTGTTTCCTTTGTAATGTTTTCTCTCCAATTTACACCTCTCCTTCTCTTCTACATTTTAATTTTGCTTACCCTCTATATCAACTAACAGTCTTGGTGAAAATCTTCTTAATAATTTTCTTTCTCTTTTGGCAGTGTGTGTGAGCACAGCAAAGAGAATTTTATGACCCCCTCCAACATGGGGGTGATCTTTGGTCCCACGCTGATGAGAGCTCAGGAGGATACTGTGGCTGCCATGATGAATATCAAATTCCAGAACATTGTGGTAGAAATCCTAATTGAGCACTTTGTAAAGGTATGTATTTCCTATCCTCACCACCACTCTTCCAAACATGTAACACTTTTTCCTAGCCACCTTTTAGAGTTGTGTCTCCTTTCCTGGGTCAAGTTGATAATGGAAGGAAATTCCATTATGGTACAATTACATTTAACAACATGTTTGCCACTGTGAAATTCATTTATTCAGCAAATATTGCTTAATTAGTAACTATTTCATTATCAGGCACCATGCTAATGGTATAGAAGGAGAAAAATATCACTGTCTATAGCTATAAGGAGTTAGCAGTGTAATATGATGATAGACATGTAAACAAAGGAAAATGATAGCTATAAAATGCTATATGTATAATGAAACTATAAAGAAAACAATACCTATACCAGTGATGGCGAACCTTTTGAGCTTGGCGTGTCAACATTTTGAAAAACCCTAACTTAACTCTGGTGCCGTGTCACATATAGAAATTTTTTGATATTTGCAACCATAGTAAAACAAAGACATATATTTTTGATATTTATTTTATATATTTAAATGCCATTTAACAAAGAAAAATTAACCAAAAAAATGAGTTCACGTGTCACCTCTGACACGCGTGTCATAGGTTTGCCATCACTGACCTATACTTAGGTAAACCTATATCATCCTATCTAATAAAGAGGGGATATGCTAATAGACCCTCATGCCGTTGCAAAGATGGTGGCGCCCACAGCCAATAAGGAGGGAATATGCTAATTGACTGCCCCACCCTCAAATATGGCAGCACCCACAGCCAATAAGGATGAAATATGCTAATTGACTGCCTACCCTCAAAGATGGTAGCACCCACAGCCAATAAGGAGGAAATATGCTAATTGACTGCCACACTCTCAAATATGGTGGCACCCACAGCCACAAGATGGTGGCACCCAGTCCCCTCAGCCCCCCAGCCACCCAGGGCCAGCCCAAGGTGCAGGCAAGCCTCAGATGGCAGCTGCCTAGCCACCTAGGGCAGGCACGAGGTGCAGGCAAGCCTTGGATGCTGGCTGCCCAGCCGCCCAGGGCCGCCTGAGGCTCAGGTAACCAGGGCTGGCTGAGGCTTGCCCTGCCGGCAGTGGCAGCAGCAGATGTGTGATGGGGCGTCACCTTCCCCTGATCGCTGGGTCGCCTCCTGCCCCTGAGGGCTCCCGGACTGTGAGAGGGGACACGCCGGGCTGAGGGACGCCCCCTCCAGTGCATGAATTTTCATGCACCAGGCCTCTACTTCTGAAATAATTTAAGGTGCTATATTTTAACGATATGTAAAATATGAGGTAGTATACATTATAATTAGGTCAAGTAAAAAAGTATAAATAAGGATAGAGACAGAAAATGGGCCCAGGAATGAGGCGAGACAAAAATTATTTATTGACAAGTCATGTGCACTTGCTTCAGATGTTCCTGCATTTGATTCTACACTTTGTAATAAATAGCCTATGCCATCCTCACAGGGCATAATTCAATAAAAACTTTTCTGCAAGTGGATGAGACTGATGATATAATCTAGGTGGTATCCACAGTTAAAATATAATGTCCACCAGATGTGTTACATTAGATAGAAGTTAGCCTTCTAAGACTCTACATATAAACACTCTGGCTCCAACACAAGAGACATTTATTTCTTTGTTGTGGAATAGTCCAGCAAGGTGGTCCAAGGCCAGTATGGTGACTTGACAGGTACAAACGCAGGTTTCTTCCATCTTATTTCTCTGCCATTGCTAAGGTATTACTTCATGTGCATGGCCAAATATCTTCTATATTATATCAACTGAGAAGGATGAAATAAAGGGAAGTAGAGGATACAGTTCTTTCCTTTAAGGTCTTGTCCTGAAAGTCATACATATTACTTTCATTAACTTACTATTTTCAGAATTTAATCTCATGGTCACATCTAGCTAGAAGAGAGTCAGGGAAGTATAGTTGTTTTTTGTTTGTTTGTTTGTTTGTTTGTTTGTTTTTGGTGGGGGGGCATCCATGTGCCCAGTATTTCATGAAAATAAGAAATACAGAATGGAAAACTTTTAGTGAGGTACAAAAAAGCTCAGTTTTAAGTAGAGATTCCTGAAAGATTAACTCTGAATTTAAACCAGGAATTGACAAACCTTTTCTTAAGGAACCATATAGTAAATATTTTAGACTTTGCAGGTTATAGAACTCTGTCACAACTACTCACATACACTTTTGTATTGGGAAAGCCATAGACAACATGTAAACAAGTTAATATTTTATTTATTTTTTAAAAAACATATTTTATTGATTTTCTAACAGAGAGGAAGGGAGAGGGATAGAGAGTTAGAAACATTGATGAGAGAGAAACATCAATCAGCTGCCTCCTGCACACCCCCCACTGGGGACGTGCCCACAACCGAGGTACATGCCCTTGACCAGAATCGAACCTGGGACCCTTGAGTCCGCAGGCCAATGCTCTATCCACTGAGCCAAACCGGTTAGGGCAAAAGTGAATATTTTAATAAAGTTCTATTTACAAGCAGGCAGGAAGCCTGTGGGCTATAATTTCCTGACCATTGGTCTAAAGTCCAGATGTCATTTATTGATTAGTTGATTGATTTATTCAATAAATATGTATTGAGTACTTATTATTTGCCAAGTACTGCTTTAAGCACTGGAGATACAGCTCTCGTAAGTTTATATTCTAAAGAAAGTAGAAAAACAGTATGTATTTAAAATTAGTAGCATGTATAGTATGTTAGGATCTGTCTCTTTCCTTATTTATACTTTTTTAGTTGATCTAGTTATAACAAGATTTAAGAAAAAAATAAAACAGAGAAGGGAAGTGGTTTTACAGTTTCATTTATCTTTCACTTTTCAATTAAATTTGACATTCAATATTAGATTGATTTCAGTTATAGAGCATAGTGGTTAGACTATATAACTTACAACATGATTCCCCTGATAAGTCTAGTACCCCCCAACACCATACATAGTTATTACAATATTGATGACTGTTGTAGTCTGTAACTACTTTATAACTGTCAATTTGTACTTCCTAATCCCTGCACTTTTTTCACTCAGCCTCACACCCGCTTCTTACCTGGCAACAATAATTTTGTTCTCTGTATCTATGAATTTGTTAATGTTTTATTAGTTCATTTATTTTGTTTTTTAAATTCCACATATCAGTGAAACCATGTATAAATATTAACACAAAATAAATCAAATACCTAAATGCAATATCTGAAATAAATCACATAGAAGGAAACATAGATACTAAACTTATGGACCTTAAGCATAGAGGACGTTTTATGAATTTGACCCCAAAGGCAAAAGAAGTAACGGAAAAAATAAACAAATGGGACTATATCAAACTAAAAAACTTCACAGCAAAAGAAACTCCAAACAGAATAAAAAAGCAACCGACTGAATGGGAGAAGATATTTGCAAACAACAGCTAAGGTGTTAATAGCCAAAATATATTAAGAACTCATACAACTCAATACCAAAAAACCCCAAACAATCCATTTAAAAACTGAGCAGAGGATCTGAATAGACACTTCTCCAAAGAAAACATACAAATGTCCAACAGATATATGAAAATAGGTTCAACTTCACTATTAGGAAAATGCAAATCAAAACTACAGTGTAATACCACCTCACTCCTGTTAGAATGGCTATCTACACTAATAAAAGACAAACATGCAAATTGACCATACCTTTGCTACGCCTTAAGCCATGCCCACCAGGCAATCAGAGCAATTATATGCAAATTAACGCAACCAAGATGGTGGCCGGCAGCAACGGAGCTGGAGCAAGCTGGAGGCTTGGTTGCCCCAATGATGGAGGAAGCCAAGCTTCCCGCCTGCCGTGGCGGCTCTGAGCTCCACTCAAAGCAACAAAGTTTCAATTATAGAAGATAAATAAACCCCAGATAGCTGTTTTCAGCCAGCCGTGGCTACAGAACTGGAGTGAGCAGGAGGCGTGGGTTGACCCTGGCGATGGAGGAAGCCAAGCTTCCCTCCCACCTGCCCTGGCCAGCTCTGAGCTCCTCTCAAGGCTACAAAGTTTCAATTATAGAAGGTAAATAAATCCCAGAATAAAAAAAAAAAGAAAACCGAAACCGGTTTGGCTCAGTGGATAGAGCGTCGGCCTGCGGACTGAGGGGTCCCAGGTTTGATTCC
>NW_005370432.1:544378-576829 GCF_000412655.1 Myotis brandtii
GAGAGATTGTGGAGAAAAAGGAACCCTCATTCACTGCTGGTGGGAATATAAACTGGTACAGTCATTAGGGAAAATAGTATGGAGGTTCCTAAGAAATTTAAGAATATGCTGAGATTTGTGAAATTGGTGAAGGGATTAAGAAAACAAACCTTACAGACACAGGCAATAGTGCGGCAATTACTAAAAAGGGGCTGGTGGAGGTATAGAAGAGTATAGTGGGGATAAATGGCGATGGAAGGAGATTTGACTTGGGGTGGTTAATACACAATACTATATACATATAATGTAGAATTGTATACTTGGAATCTGTGTAATTTTATTAAACAATGTCACCCTAATAAATTCAATTAAAGAAACACACATACGGAGCCCAGTCTGAGTGGCTCAGTGGTTGAGTGTTGACCTATAACCCAAGAGATCAGGGTTCAATTCCTTGTCAGGGCACTTGGAGTCAATCCCCATTGTGGGGCATGCAGGAGGCAGCCAATCAATGATTCTCCCTCACCACTGATGTTTCTATTTCTCTCTCCCTCTCCCTTCCTCTCTGAAATCAATACAATTATATATATTTAAAACAAACAAGCAGAAAAACACATATAGGTCAGAAAGGAACAAATATGACTTTCCCTACTTGCCAATGGCATGACTTTCTATATAGCAAATCCCAAGGGATCTATACCATAAAAATGTTCCTTGAACTAATAAAGGAGTTTATCAATGCCACAGGATACAAAGCCAACATGCAAAAATTAATTTAATTATTTTTTTTTTTGAAGTAGAGGAAGCCATATATTGTCAGGGTGCCACTCTATTGTCTGTACCAATGGGCTATGCATATAAGTATATCAATTCTTTAGTTTATCTCTCCTCGCTTGCCCACCCCCACATGGAAGTATGTCAGTCTGTTCCATGCCTCCATGCTTCCAGTCTTATTTTCTTGGTCAATTTGTTTAGTTCATTAGATTACACAAATAAGTGAGATCATGTTATATTTGTCTTTCTCAAATTGGCTTATTTTACTTAGCATAATATTCTCCAGGTCCATCCATGCTGTCCCAAAAGATAAGAGATCTCTCATTTTTACAGCTGCATAGTATTCCATTGTGTAAATGTCCCACAGTTTTTTATCCATTCATCCACTGATGGGTACTTGGGATATTGCCAAATTTTATCTATTGTAAATAATGCTGCTATGAACACAGAGGTGCATATATCCTTTCTGTTTGGTGTTTTGGGATTATTAGGATATATTCCCAGAAGTGGGATCACTGGATCAATGGGAGTTCCATTTTTAATTTTTTGAGGAGTCTCTATACTGTTTTTCGTAGTGGCTGCACCAATCTGCATTCCCACTAGCAGTGTACTAGGGTTTCCTTTTCTCCACATCCTCACCAGCAACTTGTTGTTTGTTGATTTATTGATGGTATCAATTCTGATACAGTGAGGCCTTGACTTACGAGTTTAATTCATTCCATGACGGAGCTCATAACTCAAATTACTCGTATGTCAAATCAAGAAGTGAACGAGTGAGACACGTGATGCTGGGCTGATGTTGTGGGGTTCACTGTGACGTTCACTGCGCCAACTAGCGGTGGGGTATCTGAAGCTGGCTCATAACCCGAATTTTAGCTCGCAACTCAAAGCAAAAAATCGGCCGAGAGACGGCTCGTATCTCCTCGAAAAACTCATTAGTCGGGACACTCGTAAGTCAAGGCCCCACTGTACTTACAAGGTGATATCTCACTGTGGTTTTAATTTGCATTTCTCTGATGACTAGTGACTTTGAGCATTTTTTCATATGTCTCATGGCCATTTATATGTCTGCTTTGGAGAAGTGTCTATGCAAGTCCTCGGCCCATTTTTTTATTAGATTGTCTTCCTTTTGTTAAGTTGTATGAGTTCTCTATATACAGTATTTTGGAGATCAACCCCTTATAGGATGTATCATTGGCAAATATGTTCTCCCATGCAGTGGGCTCTCTTGTTATTTTGTTGATGGTTTCTCTTGCTGTGCAGAAGCTTTTTATTTCGATGTAGTTCCATTTGTTTATTTTGTTCTTAGTTTCCATTGTCCTAGGAGATGTATAGGTAAACATAATGCTATGAGAGATGTCTGAGATGTTGCTGCCTATGGTTTCTTCTAAGATTTCTTTTTCTTTTCTTTCTCTTCTAAGATTTTTATGGTTTTATATCTTACATTTAACTCTTTTATCCATTTTGAATTTATTCTTGTGTGTGGTGTAAGTTGGTGGTTTAGCTTCATTTTTTTTTTTTGCATGTATCTGTCCAGTTTTCCCAACACCGTATATTGAAGAGACTGTCTTGACTCCATTGTATGTTCTTGCCTCCTTTGTCAAATAGTTTTTAAAATATATTTTTATTGATTTCAGAGAGGAAGGGAGAGAGATAGAAACATCAATGATGAGAAAAAATCATTGATCAGCAGCCTACTACATGCCCCCTACTCGGGATCAAGCCTATAAACCAAGAATGTTCCCCTTGCCAGAATCAAACCTTGGACCCTTCAGTCCACAGGCCAACACTCTATCCACTGAGCCAAATAGACTAGGGCTCCTTTGTCAAATATCAATTGAGCATAATAGATTGAGTTGATTTCTAGGGTCTCTGTTCTATTCCATTGGTCTATATGCCTGTTCTTGTACCAGTGTCAGGCTGTTTTGAATACAGTGGCTTTGGAGTAGAACTTGATATCTGATATTGTGATCCCTCCAACTTTGTTCTTCTTTCTCAATATTGCTGTGGCTATTCGGTGTCTTTTTTTTTAATTACAAATGACTTTTTGGAGTGTTTGTTCTAGGTCTGTGAAATATGCCACTGATATTTTAATTGGGATTGCATTGAATCTACTAGTATAGATTGCTTTCGGTAGTATGGATATTTTAGTGATGTTGATTTTACTAATCAATGAGGACAGTATATTATTCCACTTGTTTATAACTTCCTCTATCTCTATATTCAACATCCTGTAGTTTTCTGAGTACAGGTCTTTTACCTCCTCGGTTAAGTTTATTCCTAAGTATCTTATTATTTTTGTTGCAGTGGTAAATGGGATTGTTTGTTTAGTTTCTCTTTCTGAGAGTTCCTTATTGGTGTATAAAAATGCCATAGATTTATGGGTGTTTCTTTTGTATCTTGCTACATTGCCAAATTTATTTATTAAATCTAGTAATTTTTGGTGCAGTCTTTAGGGATTTCTATGTACAATACCATGTCATCTGTGAATAATGAGTTTTATTTCTTCCTTTCTAATTTGATGCCTTTTATTTCTTTTTCTTATCTGATCACTATGGTTAGAAATTCCAGTACTACCTTGAACAGGAGGGGAAAAGGGGGCATCCCTGTCTTGTTCCTGTTCTTAGGGAAATGGTTTTTAGTATTTGCCCATTGAGTATGGTGTTGGCTGTAGGTTGGTCATATATAGCTTTTATTATGTTGAGGTATGATACCTCTATTCCCACTTTGCAGAGAGTTTTTATCAGAAGAGTGATGGATTTTGTCAAATGCTTTTTCTGCATCAATTGATATGATCATGTGATTTTAAAAAAATTCTTTATTGTTTAAAGTATTACATGAGTCTCCTTTTTCCCACATTGACCTCTCCCCTGCCTCCCCTCCTCCAAGCACAAGCCCTCACCACTCTACTGTCTGTGTCCATTTTGCTCAAATGTATGCATACAAGTCCTTTGGTTGATCTCTTACCTCCTCACCCCCTACCTTCCCTCATAGGTTGTACAGTCTGTTGGATGCTTCTATGTCTCTGGCTTTATTTTTGTTCATTATATTCCACAAATGAGTGAGATCATGTGATATTTATCTTTCTTTGACTGACTTATTTCACTTAGCATAATGCTCACAAATTGAAGAATTAGAAAGAGAGCAACAAGAAAAGCCCAGAGTAACCAGAAGGAAGGAAATAAAAAAGAGCAGAAATAAACGACATAGAGACCAAAAAAATAAATAAATAAATAAATACAAAAGATCAATGAAACCAAGAGCTGGTTCTTTGTAAGGATAAACAAGATTGATGAACCTCTAGCCAGGCTCACCAAGAAACAAAGAGAGAGGACCCAAATAAGCAAAATCAGAAATGAAAGAGGTGAAGTAACAACCAACCCCACAGACATGCAAAGGATTGTAAAAAAATACTATGAGCAACTCTATTCCAACAAACTGGACAACCTTGATGAAATGGACATATTCCTAGAAAAATGCAAGCTTCCAAAACTCAATCATGAAGAATCAAAAACCTGAATAGGCCAATAATTACTGATGAAATTGAAACAATAATCAAACAGCTTCCAGCAAACTAGAGAGCATTGTGATCATGTGATTTTTGTCTTGCAATCTGTTTATGTGCTGTATCACATTTATTGATTTGCAAATATGGTCCCAGCTATGCATCCCCAGAATAAATCCCACTGGGTCATGGTGTATGATCTCTTTAATGCATTGCTGAATCGGATTTGCTAAAATGTTTTGAGGATTTATCATCTAAGTTCATCAGGGATATAGGTCTGTAGTTCCCTTTCTTGGGAGTGCCTTCATCTGGTTTTAGAATTAGGGTAATGCTGGCCTTATAGAAAGAGCTTGGACTTGATCCTTCCTCTTGAATTTATTGGAATAGTCTGAGGAGGATAGGTGTTATTTCTTCTTTGAATGTTTGGTAAAACTCCCCTGTGAAGCCATCTGGACAAGGGCTTTTTTTCTTTTTTTCCAGAAGTTGTTGTTGTTGTTTTGTTTGTTTTGATTTTATTTTATTTATTACTGCTTCAATTTCATCAGTAGTCATTGGCCTTTGCAGGATTTCAGATTCTTTCTGATTGAGTTTTGGAAGATTGTATTTTTCTAGGAATATGTTCATTTTGTCCAGGTTGTCCCGTTTGTTGGAATATAATTGTTCGTAGTATTTTTTAAGATCCTTTGTATTTCTGTGGGGTCAGTTGTTACTTCACCTCTTTCATTTCTGATTTTTCGCTTTGATCTGTATTAATTCCATACTTCTACTTACTCTGGGTTTTTCTTGTTGTTCGCTTTTAATTCTTTAAGTTGTGGTTTAGATAACTTATTATCAGTTTTTCTTGTTTTTTTTTTTGTGTGTGTTTTTGTTTGTTTGTTTTGTTTTGAGGTAGGCCATGAACTTTGCTATGAACTTGCCTCTCAGGATTGCTCTCACTGGCTCCCTTTTTTTTTGGGGGGGGGGGATTCATTTTAATTTGTTTTCAGGATGTTTTTAATTTCTTCTTTGATCCCTTTGGTAACCCATTTATTGTTTGAGAGCGTGCTATTTAGCCTCCATGTTTTTAATTGTTTTTGAGTTTTTTTATTGTAGCTGATTTCTAATTTCATACCATTGTGATCTGAGAAGATGGGTGACATGATTTCAATTTTCTTGAACTTGTAGAGACTTGTTTTGTGTCCCAATATGTTGTCTGTCTTTGAAAATGCCCTATGTGTACTTGAGAAGAATGTATATTTTATAGCTTTGGGTGAAATGTTCTGAGAATGTCAATTATTTCCTTCTGATCTAGTGAGTTGTTTAGGTATAAGATTCATCCAGTGATCCAGTGGGGTGTTAAATTCCCCTACTGTGATCGTATTGCTGTTGATCTCTCCCTTGATATCCTCCAGAAGTTGTTTTTTTTTAAAAATATATATTTGTATGCTTCTGTATTGGGTGCATATGTACTTTCCAAAGTTATATTTTCCTGTTGAATCTATCGCTTTAGCATTATGAAGTGGCCTTCATTATCTCTTATTATGGCCTTTACTTTGAGGTCTATTTTGACAAATATAAGTATTGCTACCCCAGGTTTTTTTTTTCATTTCCATTTGCCTAAAAATTTTTTTCCATCCTTTCACTTTCATTCTGTGTAAGTCCTTTGTTCTGAATTGAGTCTCTCTAGACAGCATATATATGGGTCATGTTTTCTTATCCATTCAGCTATCCTATGTCTTTTGATTGGAGTGCTTAATCCATTTATATTTTTAAGTAATTATTGATAAGTTCTTGTTCTTTCCTCCCCCTCTTTCTCTTTCATGTTTATACAGCAGTCCCTTTAGCATTTCTTGAGTTGCTGGTTTGGTGGTATTAAATTACTTTAGCCCTTTTTGTCTGTGAAGCTCCTGATTTCCCCTTCAATTTTGAATGATAGCCTTGCTGGATAGAGTACTTTTGAATTCAGTCCCTTGCTTTTCATTACTTTGTTTACTTCATGCCACTCCCTTCTGGCCTGATGTGTTTCCATTGAGAAACCAGCTGACAGTCTAATGGCAACTGCCTTGTACATAACGTTCTCTCTTTCTTTCTCTCTCTCTCTCTCAGCCTTTAAGATTTCTTCTTTGTCTTTAACATTTGTCATTTTAATTATGATGTGTCTTGGTGTGGGTCTTTTTGGGTTCATTTTGATTGGGACTGTCTGTGCCTCCTTAACTTGTGTGACATTTTCCTTCACTACGTTGGGGAAGTTTTGTGTCATTATTTCTTCAAACAGGTTCTCTGTTCCTTCCTCACATTCTTTCCTTTCTGGCATTCCTGTGATGTGGATGCTACATTTCATGTTGTCTCAGAGCATGCTTAAGCTATCCTCCTGATTTTTAATTTAATTTTCTATTTGCTGCTTTATTTGAGTATTTATTTTTATAATTTTTTCCAAATCACTGATTTGATTCTCTGCTTTATCCAATTGACTTTAATTCCTTCCAGTGTGTTCTTGATGTCAGATATATTATTCGTCATTTCTGTTTGGGTTTTGTTTATGGTTTCTATTCCTTTTTTATACTGTTGTAAATTGCATTAAGTTCCTGAAGCATCTTTATAAATATTGCTTTGAACTCTATGTCTGATAGGTTGCTTGCCTCCATTTCATTTAGTTCTTTTTCTGGCGATTCCTTCTTTTCTCTCATTTGGGGGTTGTTTCATTGTTTCCCCATTCTAGCTGTCTCTTTGTATTTTTTTCTATGTATTAGATAAATCTGTTATGCCTCCCAGTCTTTGTGGGATGGGCTTATGTAGATAGTGTCTTGAGGAGCCCAGTGCTGCAGTCTCTCTGATCTCCTGAGCTGGATGCTCTAGGAATGCCCCTTGAGTGTGTTATTTTGGGCTCTACTGCTGTAATTGGAACTTGATTATTTATACCCCATTCATGGAATGGATCTCCCTTCTGACTTTTTGACAGTGAGCCTCAACCTCTACCTCTTTATGCCAGTGGTGCTGACAGAAGACAATAAGACACAATAGTACTGAACCAAAAACACCACAAAAATCAAGCTATGCAAAGCAATAACAGGAAAGACTAAGAGAAGGAAGAGAAAGCAGAGCAAAGAAAAAATAAGAATACTAAAAGACATGAGACCAAAGACTTAGAGGGGTTATAAAGAAAAAGGGAGAAATAATAAGAAGAAAATGGCAATATGGGAGCAAGAAGGAAAATAAAAGAACTAGTATAATTCTGAAAAAGAAAAGGAAACAAAATAAATGGAATAATATTAATGAATTTAAAACATAGTAACAATGGTACATTAAGTTATACATAGTAGAAGTTAAACGGAAAAGGAAAAGAGAAAGAAGAGAAAAATAAAATGAGAAAAATTAATATTAACAATAAAAGGGACAAAAATAGAATCAAAGGAAAGAGAGAAATTAGAGATATGCAAGAATAAAAGAGGAGAAAGGAAAAAAGGGGGGAAAACAAACAACAACAACACAAAACAAAAGCCAGTGTGGAGAAATATGTTCAAACCACATATGTGATTAAGGACTCATAACTAGAATATATAAAGAATCCTCAACTCAACAGTAAAAAAATCAAACAATCCCATTAGAAAATGAGCCAAAGACATGAAAAGGATGTATGGATGACAAATAACCATGTAAAGAGATATTCAAGATCACTAGCCATTAGGAAAATGCTAATAAAGACCACATTAGTATCACTATATACCTATTAGAATTATTAAGTTTAAAAATCATGATAGCCCAGACAGCATGGCTCAGTGGTTGAGCATTGACTATGAACCAGGAGGTAATGGTTCTATTACTGGTCAGGGCACATGCCTGGGTTTTGGGCTTGATCCCCAGTGAGGGACATGCAAGAGGCAGCCAATCAATATTCTCTCACCATTGATATTTCTCTCTCTCTCTCACCCTTTCTCTCTGAAATCAATAATATATATTTTTTAAAATTGTGATAATACCAATGCTGACCATGGAACACAGATATTAAGTCTCTCAAACCCTTGCAGCTACTCTGGGAAAAATGTTCAGTTTCTTAAAAATAACACAACTAAACATGCATTTACTATACAACCCATCATTTACACTCTTGGGCATTAACCCAGAGAAATGAAAATATGTCCACACAAAACTGCTACAAGTATGTTCAAAGCATCTTTATTTGTAATAGCCAAAAGCGGGATACAAACCAGATGTCCTTCCATGGGTAAATGGTTAAACAAAGTGCAGTAATTCACATTATTGATTACTACTCAGCAATGTAAAGGAATGAATTATTGATATACACAACAACTTGGATGGATTTCAAGGACATTCTCCTGAGTGAAAAAGCCCATCTTAAAAAGTTACATACTGTATACTTGCATTTGTTTATGTTTTCTCTACTGTGATCCTCACTATTTTTCTGAGCCCTCACTAGCAGACAGAATCATAAATCCACATTTCTACTAACAGCTTGTTTAAGGCATTCTAGGCTGTTTCTATTATGCTCTGCCAAATTCTTCCTGTATCTGCTAGCCACTAAGGGCCCTACCCGTGCATGAATTTTGTGCACTGGGCCTCTAGTTTAAGATAAGCTTCTCATCTCAAAATTGTTACCTTAATCATATCTGTAGTCTCTTTTGTTATGTAGGTAACATAATAAGATTCTGGGGATTATGAGTATCTTGGAAATCATTATTCTGAAGGATACCATTATTTTCATGCATATCAGTACTCTTCAAAAGTGTATTATGGTCATGAAAGACAAAGAAATATTGAGGAACTATCACAGACTGGAGGAGACTATGGTGACATAACAACTTAATGTTATGTGGGATCCTAGATTACATTCTAGACCAGTGATGGCGAACCTTTTGAGCATTTTGAAAAACCCTAACTTAACTCTGGTGCCGTGTCACATATAGAAATTTTTTGATATTTGCAACCATAGTAAAACAAAGACATATATTTTTGATATTTATTTTATATATTTAAATGCCATTTAACAAAGAAAAATCAAACAAAAAAAATGAGTTCGCGTGTCACCTCTGACACGTGTGTCATAGGTTCGCCATCACTGTTCTAGACCATAAAAAGGGCATTAATTTAAAAATTGATAAAAATCCATCAAAACCTGTAGATTAGCTAATATTATTGTGATCATGTTAATTTTTTGGCTTTAATAATTTCACTATGGTATAAAATGTTAACATTAGGGGAATCTGGATGAAGATTATATAGGAACACTGTACTAGTTTTTTCATTTTTCCATAAGCCTAAAATCATGTCAAAAGAAAAAGTAAAAAAAACCAATGTTTCATTGATGTATACTGGCACCATCAGTATTTGGCTTATTTTCTCAAATCCTCAGTAAACTTGGATATTACCAAATGTTTTAATGTTATACAGCTGGTAATTGAATAATTATATTTCATTGATTTCAAATAAATTCTTAATTTATTAATTAAAATTTATTAATGAGATTGGGTATCTTTTCACACACTTTTGGTTGTTATATTAATTTTCTAGGTTGTTATATTAATTAACCTGGGTAGGTTAAACCTTAGAAATTTATTTTCTCACAGCTCCAAAGGCTGGAAAACCAAAATCAAGGTGCTAATCAAGTCAGGGCTATTTTCTCTGAGGCCTCTCTCCTGGACTTGCAGATGGTCACCTTCTTGCTTTTTTCTCATGCATTCTTTTCTCTGCATGTCCTTCCCTAGTGTCTCTTTTTCATCTTATAAGGACACAAGTCATATTTGCTTCGACCTCACATTTATGACCTCATTTAACCCTTATCACCTTTTAAAGGCCTTAAGTCCAAGTACAGACACATTTAGGGGCAAAGTCTTCAAAATATTAATTTTGGGGGGAACACTTTGTAGTTCATAACAGCTGTCCAATTCAGTTGAGAGAATGGGCTAGCAGATTGCTTGTATTGGGTTGACATTTGATTGTGTGCTTATCATTCTTGTGCACCCATTTAATCTTCACTTACTGAAAACTCCACTGGAGAATACTAGTAGTGGTTACCTCTGTGAGGAGAAAGCAAGTACAATTGGTGAATGATCTTAAAGCAAGTGGTGGTTACACAGGATTTTTTGTTATAATATTTTAATCTCTTATTTACCTGAAATATTTCATAATAAATTATTTAAAAATATCTAATGGAAAGTGAGGAAATGAGCATCAAGTAGCTTGGTTGTAAAGGGAAGGGAAAATTGGAGGCAGTGACTAGAGAGACATTGATTTAAGCGAGAATTGTTTTTTGTGATGTTTTTGTTTTTAATACTCACCCAAAGATATTTTTCCATTGATTTCTAGAGAGAGGGGAAGGGAGGGAAGAGGGGGAAGGGAGGGAAGGGGAAAGAGAGAGAGAGAGAGAAACGACGTGAGAGAGGTTCATCTATTGGTTGCTTTTCGCACATACGCCCACTGGGGCAGGGGACCATGCATCCAAGGTATGTGCCCTTGACATGGAATTGAACCCGTGATCCTCTGGTCCACAGGCCTCCACTCTAACCATTGAGCAAAACTGACAAGGGCCAAGAGAGAATCTTTTTAAGGTTGGGAAACTTAGGCATGTTTATACACCATGGGGAGTGGAGCTGTTGTGGAGAAAGACATTGAATATCCAAGTGAGAGAGGATATCTCATTGTGATTTTAATTTGCATTTGTCTGGTGATTGGTGATATTGAGCACCTTTTCATATGCTTATTGGCCATCTGCTTGTCCTCTCACCTGTCAGAGTGGCTATCATCAAAAAATTAAACAAGTGTTGGTAAGGATGTAGAAAAAAGGCAACCCTCTTGCATGGTGGGACTGAAAATCAGTGCAATTGTATGGAAAACAGTATGGAGCTTTTTCAAACATTTAGAAATAGAACTACCATATACTCAGCAATTCCACTTCTTGGAATTTATCTGGGGAAATTAAAAACACTAAATTGAAAAGAGGTATACATTCCTATGTTCATTGCTGCATTATTTTTTAGCAATAAACATTAATATTTCAAGAAAATGATTTTAAATATAATATTACCAAAACTATACTAACAGAGTATAATATCACAAAAGTTGTAGGAAATATTAAAAATCTGCAAATAACAGGATTACTTCTATTATATTCTAAAATATTTTTCCCCCTGGCTCTATTTTTGTTCATCAGTTTATGTTGTTTCATTAATATTCCACAAAAGAGTGAGATCATGTGATATTTATCTTTCTTCGGCTGGTTTCTTTCACTTAGCATAATGCTCCCCAGGTCCATCCAGGCTATTGCAAATGGTAAGAGTTGCTTCTTTTTTATGGCAGTGTAGTATTCCATTGTGTAGATGTACCAGTTTTTTTAATCCACTGATCTGCTGATGGTCACTTAGGCTGTTTCCAAAATCTAGCTATTGTAAATTGTGCTGCTATGAACATAGGGCTGCATATATCCTTTCTGATTGGTGTTTCTGATTTCTTGGGATATATTCCTAGAAGTGGAATTACTGGGACAAATGGGAGTTCCATTTTTAATTTTTTTGGGAAACTCCAAACTGTTTTCCACAGTGGCTTCACCAGTGTGCATTCCCACCAGCAGTGCAAGAGGGTTCCTTTTTCTCCACATCCTCTCCAGCACTTGTCATTTGTTGATTTGTTGATGATAGCCATTCTGACAGGTGTGAGATGGTACCTCATTGTTGTTTTGATTTGCATCTCTCGGATGATTAGTGACTTTGAGCATGTTTTCATATGTCTCTTGGCTTTCTGAATGTCCTCTTTTGAAAGGTGTCTATTTAGATCCTTTGCCCATTTTTTGATTGGATTGTTTATCTTCCTTTTGTTAAGTTGTATGAGTTCCCTATAAATTTTGGAGATTAGGCCCTTATCAGATATAATGTTGGCAAATATGTTCTCCCATGTAGTGGGCTTTCTTGTTGTTTTGTTGATGGTTTCTTTTGCTGTGCAGAAACTTTTTATTTTGATGTAGTCCCATTTGTTCATTTTCTCTTTAGTTTCAACTGCCCTAGGAGCTGTATCAGTGAAGAAATTGCTTTGGCATATGTCTGAGATTTTGTTGCCTTTGAATTCTTCTAGAATTTTTATGGTTTCCTGTCGTACATTTAAGTCCTTTATCCATTTTGAGTTTATTCTTGTGTATGGTGTAAGTTGGTGGTCTAGTTTCATTTTCTTGCATATATCTGTCCAATTTTCCCAACACCACTTATTGAAGAGACTTGTTTTGTTGATGGTTTCTTTTGTTGTGCAGAAGCTTTTTATTTTGATGTAGTCCCATTTGTTTATTTTCTCCTTAGTTTCCATTGTCCTAGGAGCTATTATCGGTAAATTTATTGCTATGACATATGCCTGATATTTTTCTTCCTACTAGTATGGATTCTTCTAAGATTTTTATGGTTTCCTGTCTTACATTTAAGTCCTTTATCCATTTTGCTGGATGGGATTTGCTAATATTTCATTGAGGATTTTAGCATTTATGTTCATCAGGGATATTGGCCTGTAATTCTCTTTTTGTGTAGTGCCTTTATCTGGTTTTGGAATTAGGATAATGCTGGCCTCATAAAAAGAGTTTGGAAGTGTTCCTTCCTCTTCGATTTTCTGAAATAGTTTGAGGAGTATAGGTGTTAGTTCTTTGAATCTTTGGTAAAACTCCCCTGTGAAGCCGCCCAGACCTGGGCTTTTGTTTGGTAGGAGTTTTTTTTTTATTATTGCTTCTATTTCATCAGTTGTTATTGGCTTATTCAGGTCTTCTGATTCCTCCTAATTCAGATTTGGAAGATTATATTTTTCTAGGAATTTGTCTATCTCATCCACATTGTCCAGCTTGTTGGTATGTAGTTGTTCATAGTATTTTCTTACATCCTTTGTATTTCTGTGGTGTCAGTGGTTACCTCTTCACTTTTCTGATTTTATGTATTTGTGTCCTCTCCCTTTGTTTTTTGATGAGTCTAGCTAACAGTTTATCAATTTTGTTTATCCTTTCAAAGAACCAGCTCTTAGTTTCATTGATTTTTTGTATTCTTTTTTAAATCTCTATGTTATTTATTTCTGCTCTAATCTTTATTATTTCCTTCTTTCTACTTACTCTGGGCTTTTTTTATTGTTCTCTTTCTAGTTTTTTTTATTTTTATGTAGTACGGTTAAATAATTTATTGCTGATCTTTCTTTCTTTCTTTCTTTCTTTCTTTCTTTCTTTCTTTCTTTCTTTTTTATTTTTTTGAGGTATGCTTGTAGTGCTATGAATTTCCCTCTTAGGACTACTTTTGCTGTGTCCCAGAGATTTGGGGTTGTTGTGTGCTCATTTTCATTTATTTCAAAAAGTTTTTCTTTAAATTTATTTCTTGATCTCGTTGGTAATCTATTTATTGTTTAATAACATGCTATTTAGCCACCATGTGTTTGTTTGTTTTGAGGTGTTTTTACTGTAGTTGATTTCTAATTTCATTCCACTGTGATCTGAGAAGATGCTTAATATAATTTCAATCTTCTTGAACTTGTAGAGACTTGTTTTGTGTCCTAAATGTGATCTATCTTTGTGAATGATCCTTGTACACTTGAGAAGAATGTATGTTCTGCTGTGTTGGAGTGAAATTTTCTATAAATGTCAATTAAATGCATCTGACCCAGTGTGTCTGTTAGAGTCTGTTTCCCTGTTAAGTTTTTGTCTGGAAGATCTATCCAGTGAAGTCAGAGAGGTGTTAAAGTCCCCTACTATGACTGTATTATTTTTGATCTCTCCATTAAAGTCCTCTAGAGGTTTTTTTAAAAAACATATTTTATTGATTTTTTACAGAGAGGAAGGGAGAGGGATAGAGAGTTAGAAACATCAATGAGAGAGAAACATCGATCAGCTGCCTCCTGCACACTCCCCACTGGGGATGTGCCCGCAACCAAGGTACATGCCCTTGACCGGAATCGAACCAACCCAGGACCCTTGAGTCCGTAGGCCGACACTCTATCCACTGAGCCAAACCAGTTAGGGCTAGAAGTTTTTTTTATACATATTTATGTGCTCCTATATTGGGTGGATATATGCTTACCAAGGTTATATCCTCTTGTTGGATCGATCCCTTTAGTATTATGTAGTGACCTTTGTTCTGTCTTGTGATGGCCTTCATTTTAAAGTCGATTTTGTCGGATATGAGTATTGCTACTCCAGCTTTTTTTTTTCTTTTCCATTTGCATGGAAAATTTTCTCCATCCCTTCATTCTCATCCTGTGTGTGTCTTTTGTTCTGAGTTGGGTCTCTTGTAGACAGCATTTAGTTGGGTCATGTTTTTGTATTCATTCGGCTACCCTGTGCCTTTTTAAAAATTATTATATTAGACAATCATGTATTTTACAGAGTGATTCCCTTATAGTTCAAGTACCTCCCCTCCCCACCCCCCGTCCCGTGCATAGCTATTACAATATTATTTTTTTCCTCCATTAACCTCTCCCTGGCCACTTCCACCTGCCAGGACATTCCATCACTCCCCTAGTGTCTGTGTCCATTGGTAATGCTTATATGCATGCATACAAGTCCTTTGGTTGATCTCTTACCCAACCCCATCCCCTACCTTCCATCTGAGGTTTGACAGTCTGTTCGATGCATCTTTGTCTATGGATCTATTTTTGTTCATCGGTTTATGTTGATCACTATATTCCACAAATGAGTGAGATCATGTGGTATTTATCTTTCTCCAACTGGCTTATTTTGCTTAGCATAATGCTCCCCAGGTCCATCCATGCTGTTGTACAGGGTAAGAGTTCCTTCTTTTTTACAACAGCATAGTATTCCATTGTGTAGATGTACCACAGTTTTCTAATCCATTCATCTGCTGATGGGCACTTAGGCTGTTTCCAAATCTTAGCTATGGTAAATTGTGCTGCTATGAACATAGGGGTGCATATATCCTTTCTGATTGGTGTTTCTGATTTCTTGGGATATATTCCTAGAAGTGGGATTACTGGCTCAAATGGGAGTTCCATTTTTGATTTTTTGAGGAAACTCCATACTGTTTTCCACAGTGGCTGCACAAGTCTACATTACCACCAGCAGTGCATGAGGGTTTACCCTACACCTTTGATTATAGCATTTAATCCATTTACATTTAGGGTTATTGTTGATAGGTAATTATTTATTGCCATTTTAATTCTGTATGGCTAGGTTTCTCTCTCTGTTTCTTCTTATTATTACAGCAGTCCCTTTACCACTTTTTGTAATGCTGGCTTGGTGATGATATACTCCTTTAGCCTTTTTTTTTTTCTGGGAAGCTCTTTGACTGTCTATTTTGAATGATAGCCTTGCCGGATATAGCAATCTTGGTCTCAGATCCTTACTTTCCATTACCTTGAGTACTTCATGCCATTCCCTTCTGGCCTGTAGAATTTCTAATGAGAAATCAGGTATCAGCCTTATGGGAACTCCTTTGTAGTTAACAGTTTTCTTTTCTCTTGCTGCCTTTAAGATTCCCTCTTTGTCTTTAATTTTTGGCATTTTAATTATGATGTATCTGGGCGTTGGCTTGTTTGGGTTCTTCTTGCTTGGGGATCTCTGTGCCTCCTGAACTTGTGTGATATTTTTTCTTTACCAGGTTAGGGAAGTTTTCTACCATTATTTCTTCAAACACGTTCTCTATCCCTTTCTCCCTTTCTGGCTCTTCTGGCACACCTACTATTTTAATATTGTTATGTTTCACATTGTCCCACAGCTCCCTTAAGCTGTCCTCTTGTTTTTTAATTGTTGGTGTTTTTTTTTTTTTGGTTCTCTGATTCATTGATAGTTTCAATTCTGTCTTCTAATTCATTGATTCAATCCTCAACTTCCCCTAATCTGCTGTGTATTCCTTCCAATGTGTTCTTTATTTGTGTTATGTTATTCTTTATCTCACTGTTCTTTTTTTTATAGTTACTATATCTTTTTTCATGCTGTTGAGCATCTTTACCATCATTACTCTGAACTCTGTTTCTGATAAATTTCTTATCTCTGCTTCATTTAGCTCTTCTTCTGGAGAATTCTCTAGTTCTTTCATTTGGGGATTATTTCTTTGTCTCCTCATTTTGGCTGTCTGTTTGGGTTTGTGTCTATGTTTTAGGTAGATCCTCTACACCTCTCATTGCTGCATTATTTACAATAACCAAGATATGGAAGTAACCTAAGTGCTCATCAATAGATGAATGGATAAAGAAGATGTGGTACATATATGCAGTGGAATATTACATGGCCATAAAAAATCTTACATTTGCAACAGCATAGATGTATGTAGAGGGTATTATGCTAAGTGAAGTAAGTCATAGAAACATAAATACCGTATGGTTTCACTTATATGTGGAATCTAAAGAACAAAATAAATGAATGACCAAAACAGAAACAGACTCATAGACACAGAGAACAAACCGGTGGTTTCCAGATTGGTGAGGGGATGTTGGAGACCTGGGTGAAAAAAGTTAAGGCATTAAGAAGTAGAAATTGGCAGTTACAAAAATAGTCATGGGATGTAACATTCAGCCTAGGGAATATAGTCAATACAGTGGGGCCTTGACTTACGAGTTTAATTCGTTCCGAGACCAAGCTCGTTAAGGAGCTCGTTAAGAAGCTCATTAACTCAAATTACTCTATCAACTCAATGCAAAAAATTGGCCGAGAGACAGCTGGTATCTCAAACAACTCGTTAGTTGGGACACTCGTAAGTCAAGGCCCCACTGTAATATTGTAATAACTATGTATGATGCCAACTGGGTGCTAAATTTATCAAGGGGATCACTTAATAAATTACATAAATGTCTAATCACTATGCTGTACACCTAAAACTAATATAATATTGTATGTCAACTGTAATTGAAAAAAAAAACAAGATCCAAGTGAGAGAGAGGATAATTGATGTATGGGGGTCCATGAGTAGCTTTGAGCAGACGGCCTCCTGATTATTTGAGGAAAGATTGGCTTTGCATGGCCTTTTATGGACGGAAGAGAGATAAATTAGAATGTCCTATATAATAAAGAGGGAATATGCAAATTGACTGTCACTCCACCACAAATATGGTGGTGCCCACAGCAGAGGCGGGATTTCTGTAACACAAGATGGCTGCACCCACAGCAGAGGCCGAGTTCTCGTAAGGAGCCTTAAAGAGCAATCAGCATGGACCTGAGGCTGTGACCCCCCACCCCCTTGGGGCTTGACAGGGGACCTCAGTTTGTGCCCCCAACCCTGGTGCCAGGCCAGGGGACTTCTGGCTGTGCCCCCCACCCGGCAGGGCTGTACAGGGGACCTCAGGCCATGCCCCCTGCCAGGCAGGGCTTGATGGGTGACCTCAGGCCATGCCCCCCGCCAGGCACCAAGCCAGGGGACCTCAGGCGGAGCCCCCTACCCTGGTGCCAGGCTGGGGGACCTCAGGCCATGTCCCCCACCTTGCAGGGCTTGATGGGGGACCTCAAGGTGTGCCCCCTGCCCCAGCCCAGGCTGAGGTCCTCAGGCCGCAACCCCCACCCCAGTGCCAGGTCAGGGGACCTGAAGCTATGCCCCCCACCTGGCGGGGCTTGACAAGGGTGGGACCGGCCAGGTCTGGATCTAGCCCAATGTGGGGGGGGGTGGGGCTGGCCGGGTCTGGGTCTTGCGTGATTTTGAGGTGCACATGGTGGGCGGGGACTTGACTCTGGGTCCTATGGTGCGCCCCAGTCCCTTACAGGAGGAACATTTTCATATACATTTTACTAATTTTCTTTCATCTTTGACACTTCTATTATAGAGAAAGGGCAAATAGCAATATAAAAATATTTATTCTAATTAATCCCCTTTTAATGTGCACAAATTTCATTCACCGGTTACCACTAATATGTATATAATTTGCCAGCTGGGGGCATGAACAAGCAGTGTCTGTGAAAAATTGAGGGCGATTATGATTGTTGCACTGTTTTCTCAAGTAGAATGTAAGTTTATTTTATCTGCTGAGAGTAAGGGAAAATGGGTGTAAACTTGGAGGCATGAGGAGAGTAAAAGAAGGTTTAGAACAGTCTACAATGGAAATGGAGAGAGAACTGATGAAGGATTTGTTAAAATGTTGTTGTTAAAGGAAAATGCATACCTGCTTAAAAGCTGGTATGTCGAATTACAAGAAACTATATGCTGCTTTCATCATTGGTGTTTTTAGGGAATTGCAGAATATGAACGGGGACCAAATATGCTGAGGGTGTTGGTAATTGTTTATTATCCACCATTTAGACCAAACTGAAAAGGAGGGGAAGGAAATGAGGGAATTGGTAGACTAAGAAAAAATGGAAGAATCAGGAGAATTGAGGTCTCAGTGTTGAAAACAGGAATAGGAAGATTGGAGGCATTAGATTTTTAGAAGGATAGGAAGTTGTCATCAGAGTTGGATGCTAGTATTTTGAATGTCGGAGATGAAGCAAATTTTCAAGTGATGACAAGAAAGTGTTAGCTAACACTTATAAAGCCCTTACTATGTATCAAACCTTGTTTGAAGCTCTTTACACATATTAGGACATTTAAACCTAATTATATATAAGAAAATCCAAGGCACAGAGAAGTTGGGACTTGTCCAGGGTCACAGAGTAAGTATTAAGGCTCATATTTGGAACTGGAAGTTTAGATCTATACTAATACTACCTCCAGATATTTGTTATGTTCATAAAAATGGATACCTGAAGTAGAAGTAAAGATCATTGGTGATGAGAACCAAAGAACTTTGAGGCAATAATTGCTGAAGGATCATTCACATAGACTGTGGTTTTGTATTAGAGGATGTTCTTCTAATCCTAGCATTTTGGGGTCAAATCATACATCTTGAATGCTTGACAAGTAATTTTGTCTTGATCCTGAAGATAGTAGGGATCTCTGAAAGCTCATTGCATTATTCATTGCATTTTAGATGTTCTAATTAATTTACAGTAGACACAAGACTGACACCAGCATGTTTAGTCTCTCATTACAAAATAGGTGGGTTTTTTTTTGTCATTCTATATAATTTTTAAGAGAAAGGCCAACTTCAGTTTTACCAGAAAATCAGTTTTTCCATGAATGACCTCAATCCCTACTGAGTTCATGTGTGATTTTGCTGTGCTTTTGGCAGGATATCAAAAGCATAATCCGCAGGGTGTTTTGAAGAGCAATTAAAATGCTAGTTACCTGTTATCCTCATGATTCAATAGGGGATTATTTTTACTAACCTGATAGCTTTTGGGTGAAGTTGTTCAACCCTTGTATAAACAACTGTCAAATGTGTTAAATAATTAAAGTTTTGACCTTTGTGCAATACCGGAGATGTACTCTGACCATGTTTTCTAAACAAAGACATGGTAACCAAGGATCTTTTCTGATTTATGAATTTATTAATATGAAACATATGGAGATATGAAATGAACTCCCAGGTTATTAATACATTTATCAAATTGCTTCTTTTGAAAAAGAGCAAAATGATATGTTCCAGAAATTCTGGACCTTGTAGGTGTAACCTCATAGAGTGGTTGTGAGGATTAAAAGAGATAATATATATGAGAGCTGATGCTGCTCTGCAAGTATTGGGGATTATATGTTCCTGCCAAGTTATTCAGTTAATGGGATATGATTTTCAGTTGACATATATTATAATTTTAGTAATGTGTTTTTTCCATTACACTTGCTCTTTAATAGAAAATGGATTAAACATATTAGTTTTAAGTTTCTGTTATCCGATCCCTCCAGTTTCTCTTTTAAGGATATCCAGGGTCTGTAAATAAAATTTAAATGCATCAGAAGAATTGATGCTTAAAGGAGCCAATTTCTAAGTCTTTTTAAAGAATTTTAAAAGGCAATTTGAATAATCTTCTCTAAATTATTTTCTGGTGGGTAGGTAAGTGATGGGAGATCTACCGCTACACTGATCACTAGAATGATATCAATCATTCATAAGTTCTCTCTCTTCCCATCTCACTGAGGGGTATTACCTGATGCTACTACCTTGAGACACAGAGGCAATTTGAACTGACAGAGGAAAGTTGACTTATATTGTAGCAGCCCCAAAGTCTTGCCAGTTGTCTCACTTGCACTTTGCAAAACCATCTTCTCAATTACATAACTTATTGTTATCCATTTTCTTCTTTTACTACTGTGCAGATCATTGGATTGGAGCTAGGAACCAGCAGTTCTGCCTTTTTAGATTTAGATTTTTATTCAAGGAATATGGAATCAGACTATTTGCCCAGTGTGGGGCAATGTACCTTTTTTGCTATTAGTTTCACCTTGTTATTTTATTCAAAATGATACTTTCTTTTTTTGTCAGTCTTTATTGTTGAAAGTATTGCATATTTCCCCCAATTTCCCCATTGACCTCTTCTAACCCATCCCCACCCCCCTCCTGGGGCAATTGTACTTATTTTTTTTAAATGGCCTTTGGACCACTGGTGGTCCATGAGGTCTGAAAAGTTGGCAACCGCTGGGAAATATTAAGTATAGTATTACATATGTCTCCTTTTTTCCCCATTGACCTCTACCTGGCCACCCCCACCCTGTGAATAATGGATATTATTATTTCGTTTGGTGGGGGGTGGAGGGGGCGGCTTTGGAAAGAGAGGCACTGATTGTGGCACATGGCAAAGCCAAGACTTAAATCTAGATCTCTTGTGTTAAGGCTGCACCTCAGAGAATGGGGATCTGTTTTATGTGAGATGTTAAAGACAACAAAGGGTTGTACTTGTCTTTGCATCACTGATGTTGACTTAGCTCTTCTAACCTCCCTTGAGTTCTCTTCTAATTGCCATTTTTTTTCTCTTATACTGGGTTGGAAGCTGCTTTTAATCCTGTAGGATCTTGCTTTACTACCTTAAATATAGTTTTCCGGGAGAATAATTATTTTTAAGATAATTAGAACATCTATTACCAATGTATGTGAAAATCGATTTTCATGTTACCTCTAAAATGTATCTTTAGAAGCCATGTTTGAGGAAACTGAATGGTACAGTCTTTGCTGCAGATGTAGATGGTGGAGGGCAGTTCTTCCTGTAAATTGACTGGGTTTGTGGGAACTCAAATGCTGCCTATATTCCCAAATGGCCAAATGGGACTTTGGCCAGGAAAAACCCAGCATCATAGCCATGTAATGGATTTGGGGAGGCAAGCAAGAGTTCTTTTAAGGAACAACTCTGATTTGTGTATTTTTCCAATACACAGTCTAGCAATCCAGAAGAAACTTCTAGTCATAGTCTGATCTTCCTTTATGCTCTGAAATGTGGTTTATGTGAATTTTGGTGTACCACTAGAGGGCAGCAAAAGAATAAATATTTCCCTGTACTCTTTTTGAAGGATGTTAGTAGGTAGATATTTTAAAATAGAAGTACATGTAAATATAGATTTATGCTATACATATTTATATTTAACATATTTCAAAATATGTATCTATGTATATACACATACATACACATACATGGAGAGTGAGACAGAGAGAAAATCTAATTAAGCCAGACATCTACTTCATTACCTTTAATTTATGAAATAATAAAGTTAAAAGTTATTAAAATAGCAGTTATTAGCCTGTACATGTGAGGGCATTTTCAGATTCTAATATGTAGTTAGTTGGGGATTTGGCAGAAATTTTCAAATGAATCTTCAGAAAAAGAAGTGATTGTTAAGAGCAAAGTATAACCTAAAGAAAATACCTTTGAGTAGAAAATTGTTAAGATTGAGAAATTTCAGACATGCTTATTAGTCTTAGTGAATCTTTTGAAAACATGTCTTCAAATTTTCAATTTTCTCTTAATCAAGATCTTTTACACATTTTCCAAAGGCCTAGTTCTCTTAGCTTTGAAGTGAGGTCAGTGCCTATTTGAAATGAATAAGCATCTCCGATCTTGATGAGATAATGTAATAGGTGTAGGATATAGCTGTGAGCTAAGGTTTACCCCCCAATGTTCAAAGAGCTGAAACATTCCCCACAAGTCACCCTTTTGATTACCTTCACCCTAAAAATTATCCTCAAGATTAAGCAAAAGGTGGAAATACCTTCTTCTTTTTTCATATCCCCAGATGGCACTAAAATAATAATTATAACAGTAAAATAATTATAAGCATTTATTGAGAGTTTGCTATGTGCCATGCACTATGCTAAAATTTTGACATTCAACATCTCATTGAAGCCTCAAAACTTATAAGGTAATTCCTAATTTTACTTAAAGGTAAACTGAGGCTGAGAAGGATTAAATTTGTTATGGGCTATCAAAATTAAATATCTGTTTTTATTTTTGTATTGTATTTTGAGCAAGGAAGGCAGGAAGAAGGAGAAGGAGGGAGAGAGGGAGGGAAAGAGGGAGGGAAGGATGGAGGGAGGGAAATATTAAATATAGGATCATATTTTTGAGAATTTGAAAAAGATATCCAAGATCATATAGTCCATTTATTTCTATGGCCAGTGATTTTCTCATATTATATACCTTTACCTTTGCTATTCTCCTTTGAAAGGTCTGAGTCTCAGGTTTGAAGGTCAGTATCAGGATAATGCAGAAAGACTGTTGCCAGTGTACTAGAGGGCCAGATAAGGTGTACTTTAGCAGCCAGACTTGAAGCAGACTCAGACTCCCCAGTCTGGTGATACTGCCTATGGGAATTTCAAGATCCAGAAATCAGTGGAGGGGCATTGAGATTGGGGAGAATTTTTCTTTGCTCTGGGATTTTAGGAATGATGGCTGGATCACTGCTACTCTTTTGGATTAAGATTTCTTGAAATAACCTTGAAATTCCCAGGCTACCTCTATAGGCTTTCCAAATATCCATGGAGGTGAGAATATTATGTAAAGAATGGGAAAATAGATTTGGAACCAGATAACCTTGAGGTTGAATCCCAGCTCCATCCTTAAACAAGCAAGTCTACCTCCCTGAGCCTTTCCCCTCTCGTTTTAAAAATGAAACTAATAATTAGACCTTCTTCACTCAGTTGGGAGGAGTCTGTGAGGATTCTGTGAGATAAATATGTTAAGTACTTTGCACATAGTATTTCCCACCAAATTTTAATACTTCCCCATGCTCTATACTACCATACATTTACTGAATTAACAGGAGATTAACTTTATCTTAATTATGGTGTTCTTCCAGTCCTTGTACCTTGATATCTATTAAGTCTTTATAGTTAAAGGGGCTTTTCTTAAAAGTCCTTAGACCATTTTTAATATATTTTATTGATTTTTTTTTTTTACAGAGAGGAAGGAAAGGGATAGAGAGTTAGAAACATCGATGAGAGAGAAACATCGATCAGCTGCCTCCTGCACACCCCCTACTAGGGATATGCCTGCAACCAAGGTACATGCCCTTGACCGGAACCGAACCCGGGACCCTTCAGTCTGCAGGCAGATGCTCTATCCACTGAGCCAAACTGGCCAGGGCCCTTAGACCATTTTTAATTCATGGTTGTTAATGATACAGAAACTATTTACTTCCCAAGCCTAAAATCATCCTAAATAGGTTTAAAAGTAAAATTCCACTTGAAATATGTCATACCATTCTTAGTAGGAACCACATAATCTAGGCCAAGTAGATGGAGGTGTCCTTATGAAGATCTGACTTCTTGCTTTCTCTCTCTCTCAGTATTCTCTCCCCAAGACAACTGCACAGGAGAATGGACCAACAGACAGATCATGAATTATAGACCCAATAGATATAATCAGTGGCTGTCTAAAACTGGTTCATATAGGAGATACTGTGTTTTAAGGGAATAGTGTGCCAGATTGGGGATTAGAATTCTTGGGTCCTAGTCTCAGGTCTATCACTTACTGGCTTTGGAGCCTTGGATAAATGACCCCCTCTTTGGAGTTCTCCCGTAAGTATAATGAATGGGTAGGCTAGATAGGATTCTAGAATGTTATATCTAGAAGGGCCTTAAAGACTATTGCAAAGACCAAAGATAGACCTGGTGACAGCCCTCTTACAAAAAAGTTGGCTCTTGGTAACAGCATACATGACATTTTCAAAGTTGTGTACATACTCTAAGAAAACTTGGTGACATACTTGATGTTTAAAATGGCCTCTCTCAAATGTTAAGAGCTCATTATTTTTTACCCCATCACCACTTTTGTTTCTAATGAAGTTCAAAGTACAGTTTTTGCTAATATAACCAAACCCCAGAAAGTGCAGCTTCAGCCAGAGTGTAAATGGAGACTCAGTGGAAATCTGGGATTCATCAGGGCTAAGTCCTGTAGCTTTGATTTATGGAAAGGCAAGATACTTTTTGAACAATGTGATATTTGCAGCCTTGAAGCGGCATCTGGGTTGAATCTGGATAGCTGCTCTGTTCTGCCAAAATTTCCAAATGTTTAAATCTGGATATCATGGCTTTTGGCAACTGAAAAATGATTGCCTTCTGTTAAAATTCTTCTCTTTCATACTTGAAGGCATGACAGAAAAGAAACTGGAAGGAGATTAATATGTGGCTTAGCTCAGGCAAGCAGATCATGAACCCCTTTCCAGTGAAGGTGATACTTTTCTTGGTTGTGCCTCAAAGCCCAACAAATGTTGTCATCTAGATTTAGTACTGATGAGCCTTCAGAAAAAGGATTCCCAGGAGTTGGACTCCTGACTACAACCCCAGGCAATAACCAAGGCCCAGCAGAGTGAAGTAGTTTTCTTTGGGTATTTTGGTCTCTTAGACCAGGAATTTAATTCAGCTAACATTCACTTATTGTTAACCATATTTTCAGGAAACAAATAGCACTGGTTCATCAGATTCTGCTCTGTATATCATTTGGGATTTTCCCCGAAATCCCTATCAAAGAAAACAAAACCCTAAGTGTTCTTAACCGATCTGCAAAAGAAACAAATCATTCTGTCCTCTTGCTGGAGTTGTGGAAGGTGGGAAAATAAGTTGTTCCTGATAATGTTTTCACCCAAGGAATTCTTTTTTAAACTTAAAATGTTTACTTTAATATTATACAGAGGAAAGAGTGTTAACCTTGAAGTTGGACACATCTGAATTTATATCATGGCCCTGCCACTTACTATCAGGTGACCTTGAACAATGTACATTCTTTATACTTAGCCAACCCTTTGACCTCAAATCCCCTCTCTAATCTGCTTCCTAGTGAATAGATTTAATCTATCTATGAGTTAAGAATTCCTGCTTGGTTTTTCAGTGATGGTAGGGCCACTTGTGTCCAGAGGAAGGAAAATGAGGGCTTATACCCTGTCAGGTTTTTATGATTTCTTTAACTTTTCATTTATACTTCCAGTTATTCTCTCCTCCTTTAATCCTATGAAAAAGGTAAATAGAGGGCTTTATTCAGTGGTGGAATTTAGGGAATGTGCTAGTTCAGTGGTCGGCAAACCGTGGCTCGCGAGCCACATGCGGCTCTTTGGCCCCTTGAGTGTGGCTCTACCACAAAATACCACGTGCGGGCGCGCATGTACAGTGTGATTTAAACTTCGTGGCCCATGCGCAGAAGTCGGTTTTCGGCCTGGGTGAGTCTATTTTGAAGAAGTGGTGTTAGAAGAAGTGGAGGGTGTCCGTCGGTCGGGCTACAGGAGATGGGGCGCAGGCGGGCTGCGGGATACGCAGTGCGGGGGAGGTACATTGTTTTGAGGTACGTTCACTGAGGTCGACCCCTTCCAACACTCCCATCCACACTTGTCTATCTGAAACAAGTATACAAGATGAGTGTGGATGGGAGAGTTGGAAGGGGTCGACGTCAGCGAAAGTACCTCAATCAGATTGAAGACGTTTTTAGCAAAGGCCAGCTTAGGAGTACCCTAATTAAGTTAATAACAATGTACCTACCTACATAGTTTAAGTTTAAAAAATTTGGCTCTCAAAAGAAATTTCAATCGTTGTACTGTTGATATTTGACTCTGTTGACTAATGAGTTTGCAGACCACTGTGCTGGTTGATCAACCATGTCCTTTACTCCCAAATCCTCTTTGGAAGTTCAGAGAAAGAAATTTGTAAACAATCAATAAATGAGTTAATATTTGTAAAGTACTTAGAACTGTAACTGACACATAGTAGACATTGGATAGGAAGGAGTTCACTATTAAAAGCAGTTCAGCCTGGCAGTGTGGCTCAGTGGTTGAGCATCGACCCAAGAACCAGGAGGTCACTGGTTCGATTCCTGGTCAGGGCACATGCCTAGGTTGCGGGCTCGATCCCCAGTAGTGTGCATGCAGGAGGAAGCCAATTGATGTTTCTCTCTCATCAATGTTTCTATATCTCTATCCCTCCTCCTTCCTCTCTTTCTAAAAATCATATTTTAAAAAATAAAATAAAATAAAAACAGTTCTGACCCATAGCTTGAACTTGGAAAAAGTTTGTTCCACCAAAGCCATGTTTTAGTCAGTCTTCTAGTATAGCAGCTGATACAACCATTTTCACCTTCTTCTGCCACTGCTATCACTTCCTCTTTACAATGATTGCATGAGATGCAGAGGAACTAGTTTTGTATTCTATTTCACCTGGTATTTGGTCCCATCCTTCCCTGTACGAAATCGTCTAACATTATGAGTTTCCCATTCATTTAGGATTTTTTTCTATCTACAAAGGGTTTATTGTTATTTAATTCTCAGAATATGCTCAGAATAATTTTTTTCATAAATACTCAAGAAGTCAATAGGGAATTGAATAGAATAGCCTGAGTTTCTTTTCTTGGGTCTTTCTTAACTCCTTTTTTCATCTCTAAAAGTTTTCTTCTCAGTAAAATTAGGCTGTCAGAAGTTAAGTCCAGAGATCATGAGCCCATCAGCTCTTTCCTCATCTTCTAAGAGAAACTGTGGATATTTTACTAGGTTTTCCTTCCCAAGCCCACTAGTTATATCTGTACTTTGTAGTCCTATTTTCAAAGAACTAATAATATTCATTAATTTAATACATACTTACCAAATTTTTATTACATACTAGCAAGGTTATAGGCACTCAGTATATACATGTAAACAAAACAGAGGACTTTATTTCATAGATCTCATATTCTAGTGGGAAGAGACTGATGATAAATAATTTGGCATATTTTTCGCATGGTGAGAACTGCTCTGAAGAAAAATAAAAAAGGTATGAGATTGTTATCTTATAGAAGGTGATATTGCTGATATTTAGGCAATGAACTGAATACAGTAAGGGTATAAACTGTGGTGGATATCTTGCAGAAGAGAAGATCCAAGAATAGTGTAGAGTTCCTGAGGCAAAAGGGTTCTTGGCACGTTGGACAGCAAAGAAGTCAAAGTGGTTCAAGTTGAACAAGCAAGGAGGATCATTTACTCCATTATTCTTCTCAAAAGGAATAGCAGTAACAGATAGGTTACAGCTTATCATTTAAAAGAGATATGAAATGTGGCCTTTGGAGGGCAGACAAAATAGCAAGACAGATAACTGGAATATTTCTACCACAGTAATTGCCAACATTTCCACATTAAAGCTTAGCTCCAAGGTTTACATCTGTAGGCCAGCTTTGGAGAAGATGTTGCAATACATGTTGAGGGCCATGTTTTACTTTTAGAAAGGATACACAATACGAAGTGCCTTCTCTGTTTTTCTAGACTTTTCTCATTTAGAGAATGTGATTTTAAGCCTAGTGAGCATCTTCGCTGAGCCTTGTCTACTAGCACATAGTCAGAACTGGTCTCAAAAGGCTCCCAAACTATGTCTCAGTCTACTTAGAAGAGACAGGGCCTATAGAATGCACCCTTTCCAGATGGAATTAGCAGTTCTCCTTACCACCCCTAGAAGTTATTGAACCCATCTTGGGGGTTGGGTAGCTCCTTGAAGAAGAATGGGCTGTGAGGAAAGAGTTTTGTTAATGAGACATGAATAATTTGTATAACGAAGAGTAAAATAAAATCATTTAATCCAAAAGAGATCTTGAAGAGCCATCAGGTATCAAGTTCACAATCCCTGATTTGCAGAGCAGAGAACCACTTCACCCTTATTGTTCCAATATCAACCTCCCATCCTCCTCCACTTACTCTGCCTTCTTTTTTCATCTCCTCTCTCACTCTCTCTTCCTATAAGGAAACATGGGTTTAAATCCTTGTTAGGGTTGCTAATAGTTAGAATAGTTACCATTTATTGAGCACTTAATATGTTTTAGACTAAGCTCTTTACATATATTTTTTTCAATCAATCAGCACAACCCTATGAGATAGATGGTATCATTATCCTCATTTTGCAACTACATTTGGAAAGTTCAAGTTGAGCCTCAAGATGGAGGTTAATATAGTTTAATGAGTACCACACCCAAAAGTGTGTAGCTAGTAAGTGACAAAGCCTTAACACTACTGATTCTGACTCAAAGCTGACTTTTGAAAAATTTAAGTATAGTTGGTTAACTATAGTTTAACCAATCTTATATTGATTACATTTGTTTCAGTTATACAATATAGTGATTTGACACTTATATACCTTACAATATTTAGTAATCACTTGTCACTATGTAAATTTATCACAATATTATTGAATATATTCCTCTTCTCCTTTTCACCTATCACTACACACCCTCCCTTCTGGTAACCATCCCTTTGGTCTCTGTTTCTATGAGTCTGTGTTTTTTGTTGTTTGTTGTTGTTGTTTTGGTTTCTTTACTTGTTTTATTTTTTTTAGATTTCACATATAAGTGAAACTATATGGTAATTGTCTTTTTCTGATGGACTTATTTCACTTTGTTCAGGGCTCAGAGAAGATGCTCACTAGGACCATCATGTTGTTGCAAATGGCAAGATTTCATTCTTTTTTATTGCTGTATAATATTCCATTGTATATATGCCACATCATTTTTATCCATTTGTCTGCTGATGGACACCTAGGTTTTTCTTCCATAGCTTGGTTATTGTAAGTAATGATGCAATGAACATAGTGCAAGTGTTTTCTAATTAGTGTTTTTGTTTTCTTTGGATAAATACTCAGAAGTAGAATTGCTCGGTTGTATAATAGTTCAATTTTTAGTTTTGTGATGAATCTCCATACTGTTTTCCATAGGAGCTGCAACTATTTGCAGTCCCACCAACAGTGCACAAGGGTTCCCTTTTCTCCACATCCTCACCAACACATATTATTTGTTGACTTTTTGATAATAGCCATTTTGTTTGGTGTGAGCTGGTATCTCATTGTGTTTTTTATTTGCATTTCCCTATTGTTAGTGATGCTGAGCATGTTTTTACTAGTATATGTCTGTTAACCATCTATATGCCTTCTTTGGAGAAATGTCTTTTCATGTCCTCTGCCCATTTTCAACTGAATTGTTTACTTTTTTGGTTATTGAGTTGTATGAGTTTTTTATATGTTTTTTTATATCAACCCTTTATCAGATATCTTATTTGCAAATATATTCTTTCTTTCAGTAAGTTGTCTTTTTTGTTTTATTTAAGGTTTTCTTCACTGTGCACAAGCTTTTTAGTTTGATGAAGTCTTATTTGTTTATTTTTGCTTTTGTTTCCTTTGCTTGAGGGGATGTATCAAAAAGGATATTACTCAGACTGATGTCAAATAGTTTACTTCCTATATTTTCCTCTAGGGGTTTTATGGTTTTGGGCCTTACATTTAAGTCTTTAACCAATTTTGTGTGTGTGTGTGTGTGTGTGTGTGTGGTGTGTATGTGTGTGTTTTATATGGTGTAAAAGAGTGGTCCAGTTTCATACCTGACTCTTTAATCTCTATGTTATACTTTCTTTCCCTAATTCCAGTTGGAGAAGGAATAAGTGAGAAAATGCTCTACTTTTTAACAGCTATTGAGGGGCAGCCAAAATTCATCAATTCAGTCTAAAAATGGTCATTGAGCTGCTACCTTTTGCTAGTGCCTTATTAGGGCTCTACATTCTAGAGATGAATGAGACAAAAATCTTCACTGTTGGGAGACTCATGATACTGCCATGGAATTTGGACCAACTAATTAATACTCAGGATACAATGTGATACCTACCATGATGAAGATGTACATCAGTTGCTATGGGACCACATGGAAGGGGAAACATATCTGTCTTGGAAGTCAGAAAATGCTTCATACAGTGGGTAATGCATGATTTGAGTCCTGAAAGTTAAAGAGAAGTGTATTAGTTAAGGTACAGACTAACCTCCTATAACAAAGAGAAACATAAATTCATGTAAAAGTCCAGAGGTGAACAGTCTTAAATTTGTGGGGTAGCTCTGCCATCCTCACCATGTTGCCTCAATCTCTGTCCCAGAAATGTGTTCCATTGGTCTCCAGTTATTTTCCAGAGAGGATGAAACAGACAATGCAATTCAGACAATTTCTTCATAAAAACATGATCCAGAAATCTTCATACATAACTTGCACTTGTATTATATTGCCTAAAACTTAAATACATGGCCTTCCCTAGCTGCAAGGGAGTCTAAGAAATGTAGGCATGGGTACACAGCTAAAACTCAATGATTTATATTAGTAAAAGGAAGAAGGGCTACTGTATACTGGAAAGCAATTAGCAGCTTCCTCCATAAAAGGGAAAGGTGTTCTAAACACAGAGAACTCTGTATATGCACAGGAATAACAAAACATAGCATGCAAAGAATGATAATAACCCGGAATGGCTGTAATTTAAGAGGGATTTTGGATTAGTAAAAGATGAGACTGGAGATTGTTGGCAGTGGCCAGATTATGGAACACCTTGTGTACAAACTAAGGAATTTGGACTTTGTCCTAAAAATAGGGAGGTGTCACTGAAATACTTCAAACAGAAGAGTAATACAATTATACTTTGAATTTATAAAGATCACTCTATTCATACTTTGGTAGACACATTAAAGGAAAGAGTGACAGGGGACACAGAGAACAGTTAGAAGACCACTGTAGTAATACTAGGGAGACATGATGAGATTCCGAAGTAAGGCAGTAGCAGGGAACAGAGATGATAGATTAGAGAGATATTAAGGATATATAGGTGATAGAACTTGGTGACTAAATGGCTGTGTGATGTGAGAAGGATGGAGGATGCTTGGATAATAATGTCCAGATTTCTGGCTTGGACATTAGCATTGCTTTAACCAGTTAACTGCCACGCTTCCAATGGGATGATATTGGAATTTCTTCCATATGCACTGGAATATTTACGAATTTAAGTTACCATAATTTTCTTTACAAACCCAGAGATGTCACTAACAAGTCTGATTTTAAAATTGTGTGACCAGAGTTGATATGCGAGGTTTGTGGCTATAGATGCACATGGCGTGTGGGGAAGGTCCGCTACCTGTGTCTATAGATGCTTATGGTGTACAAAAAGTTAAATAATAAATAGTTATAAGAAAATATTTAAGTGTGTTAAATTTTAGAAGTGTTGAGTTTCAGATAGCTTTGAGATACCCAGATGGCAGTATTAAGCAGGTGTTAAATATCCTATATAATAAAAGAGATACATGCAAAGTAGCCATCCCTTCACAATGCCCACAAGCCACGCCCACCAACAAATCAGGAGTGATATGCAAATTAACCCAACAAAGGTGGCGGAGGTCGGAGCCGGGATTGATGCAAGCATCATGCAAGCATCCCAGCTCTGGCCGCTCCAGGCCTGTTGGAGATGCAGAAGTCAGGGGAGACAGAGAAGTCTGGCTCCAGTGCCTGCAGCTGGCTTCGGCCTGGGAGATGAAGAAGCTGCACAGCTGGGGAGATAAAGAAGCCGCCTACACCATGATCTCAGGCCACAGCCAGCTGGAGAAGCCACCTGCCCCACATCCGCCCGCCCCATGTCCTCAGGGAGACTGAGGAGCCAAGCCCCAGCGCCTGAGGCTGGCTGCAGCCTAGGAGACGAAGAAGCCGCCTGCCCCGTGAACCCAGGCCGCAGCCAGCCGGAGAAGCCGCCTGCCCGTGATTTCAGGCTGCAGCCAGCCGGAGAAGCCGCCCACCTGAAGTCCAGGCTCCAGCACCTGCGGCTGGCTACAGCCCAGGAAACAGACAAGCCATCTGCCCCGAGGTCCCAGGCTGCAGCCACCCGGAGAAGCTGCCAGCCCTGTGGTCCAGGGCGCCAGCGCCTGTGGCCCGGGAAATAGGTTCCCTCTTCTCCCACTGCAGTCATTACTCCAATATTCCCCTTCTGAATTTCTCTCCTCTGCCACAACCCAACTCTACTTTTCATCTGAAGGATACGGAACAGAGAGAGCAATGTTAAAACCTTACATTTTTAAGCCGGTAAGGTTGGTACTGAAACATATAAATGGAAAACTAAAGTCCTTAAGGTAACAAAGGCTACAAAGGGAGGGGACAGGGACAGGGCATGACATATTATATCCAGCAATCCATATGGGGACTGAAAACTTTGCAAAGATGGCAATTAGTG
>NW_005370432.1:577766-578390 GCF_000412655.1 Myotis brandtii
GAGAAGGATTCTGAGGCTGCTTCTAGACTTAGCAGGAATAGAACTTTAATACATAAGCAACAGTTACTATGGTTAATGATGGCAAGAAAAAAACACACCATAATCTATTCTAATAAAAGGGCAATATGTTAATTAGACCACATGTCTTCAGGACGACCATCTGCACATCCTTCCTGACAAAGCCGGGCCCAGGCAAAACCACCTGCTGGCAGTCCCTGGCACCAGCACCTGGGGCTGGCTGTGGCCTGGGAGACAAAGAAGCCACCCACCCTGTGATTCCAGGCACCAGCATCTGCGGTTGCAACCCGGGCAGAGGCACCTGCCCACCATCCCTTGTGGCTTCAGCTGGCCTGGACAAAGCCGGCCCGGGTCCCATGTGCCTATGGCTGACCAGAGGGAGGGAAGCCCAGGTCCCAGGTGCCGGTGGTCAGTTCGAGGAGGAAATCCTGGGTCCCGGTTGTGGGGCTGAGGCAGAAATGGTTAGGGGCAATCAAACCAGCAGGGGAGCAGTTAGGGATGATCAGGCTGGCAGGCAGAAGCAGTTAGGGGCAATCAGGCAGGCAGGCAAGCGGTTAGGAGCCAGCAGTTCTGGATTGTGAGAGGGATGTCTGACTGCCAGTTATC
>NW_005370432.1:578529-585941 GCF_000412655.1 Myotis brandtii
ACTAGTACTAGTATAGAAATCATTCGAGAAAACTAGTACTACAATCCATGGGAGTGGATAAAACTGTTAGAGAATGTGTCTAACAGTTCTAGTGAGATCAATAGAGGACAGAGAACACAATCTTGGGGAAAACCAGCCTTTAGGAAGATGCAGTGAAAGAGACTGGGCAGTGTTTAGAGTGTAGGAATATAGTCATACAGAAAGTTAAAAGGTAAAGGCTATTTTAGAGTAGGATTTTCACCCATGTCAATTGTTGGGGCAAAGTCAAAATAAGGCTTGAAAAGTGCCCATTGGATTTGACAATTAGGAAGCTAGAGGTGATCATTATAAAAACAATTTTTGAAAGAGGACATACAGAAAGACAAGAGACATATGAAAACATGCTCAAAGTCACTAATCATCCGAGAGATGCAAATCAAAACAACAATGAGGTACCATCTCACACCTGTCAGAATGGCTATCATCAACAAATCAACAAACAAGTGCTGCTGGAGAGGATGTGGAGAAAAAGGAACACTTGTGCACTGCTGGTGGGAATGCAGACTGGTGCAGCCACTATGGAAGACAGTATGGAGTTTCCTCAAAAAACAAAACATGGAACTCCCATTTGACCCTGTGATCCCACTTCTAGGAATATATCCCAAGAAACCAAAAACACCAATCAGAAAGGATATATGCACCCATATGTTCATAGCAGCACAATTCACCATAGCTAAGATCTGGAAACAGCCTAAGTGCCCATCAGTAGATGAATGGATTAGAAAACTGTGGTACATCTACACGATGGAATACTATGCTGCTGTAAAAAAGAAGGAACTCTTACCATTTGCAACAGCATGGATGGAACTGGAGAGCATTATGCTAAGTGAAATAAGCCAGTCAATGAAGGAAAAATACCACATGATCTCACTCATTCATGGATAATAAAGACCATTACAAACTTTTGAACAATAATAGATACAGAGGCAGAGCTGCCTCAAACTGATTGTCAAACTGCAGTGGGAAGGCCAGAGAGGGTTGGGGGGCAGAAGGGAGGGGAGTAAGAGATCAACCGAAGGACTTGTATGCATGCATATAACTAAGTGAAATAAGTCAGAGAAAGATAAATATCACATGATCTCACTCATTTGTGGAATATAATGAACAGCATAAACTGATGAAAAAAATCAGATCCAGAGACAGAGAAGCATCGAACAGACTGTACAACCTATGAGGGAAGTTGAGGGGGGAGAGGGCAAGAGATCAACCAAAGGACTTGTATGCATGCATATGAGCATAACAAATGGACAGAGGCAGTAGGGGGGTGAGGGCTTGTGCTTGGGGGTGGGAGTAGCCAGGGAGAGGTCAATGGCGGGGAAAAGGAGACTCTTTATTGTTTAATACTTTAAACAATAAAGAATTTAAATTTTTAAAAGTGTAGGTTCTTATCCATGAAAGCATAGCTTCCTTTATTTTATCGTATACTTTACGTAGTTTAAGGAAGTAAAGTATGACTATCTTAAAAAAACAAACAAACAAACAAACAAACAAACAAAAAAACAGTTCCAAAAGATTAGTGTGGGCAGAGACCAGGTCAATGAGCAAATGGGATATGAAGATATGGAGCTCAGTGGATTGTGGAATGATAGCAGCAGGATGGCAGTATAGGAATTTCTAGCACTGGTTCTGTCCCCAAAACATCATATATGCACAAATATCTTTACAAGAGCTAAGGAATCTGGGTGAAGGATTACACATATGGGTGAAGTACAGAATTAAGATTTATTGAGGAGGGAAGATAGAATTACTAGTATATCACCACCAACAACCCCCCCCCCAAACCTTGGAAGTCCAGCACAGAGGGTACACACTCTTCATGGAGGGACAGTGAAGTGAGAACCTGACTTCACTGTGGACTCCAGTGCTGACCTACCCCAGCAACAGGCCAACTCCTACAGACTGCAGTGTCTACTCCAGTCTCCCAGTGGTCTCCTTGCTCATTCAGGAGTCCACCAACTTCTGTGACCCCTTATGACTTCCATAACCCTAGATGGATCCTGCAGCACCAGATTCCCAGTTGGTTCCTGCAAACCCAAGTCCCTAAACCATATCTATATCACTCAGTTCCCACATCTCCAGTCAGCTCCCAAGGCACCAGTGGGCTCCCACAAAGCCAGGCTTCTGGCCCACCCAAGTTCTGGCTAACTCCCATGTCACCAGGCATCTGGTAGGCTCTCCTGAACCCATACTTCTGGCCTATTCCAGAACTGGTTACCTTCCACAGACCTAGCCTTTAGACCACCTCGCACAGACATAGGTTCCCAGGCCACCTCAATACCAGGACTTTTTCTGCTGCTCAGGCTCCAGAAAAACTCCTATGCATCCATACTCTTGGCCTACCTCACTTCCAAGCCAGCACCAGCACCAGCAACAGCCTGTAGGCTAGATCCCATGAAGCCAGGCTTCTGGCCAGCCCTAGTACCAGGCTGGGCACCATAGACCCAAATTCTAGGCTTTCCCTAGTGTCAGGCCAGGTCTCATGGCCCCAGCTTTTAGGCTAGTTGCTATGAAACCAGGCTTCCCAGCCCATCCATCACCATAACAGTCCCTGTGGACCCAGATGCCAAGACCACCCCACGGATCCATCCACCTGAACCCAGATCACAGGCCCATCACTGCAGACTCAAGCACCAGGTATGTCCCAGTGAACACAACCTCAGGCCCATCCACTTAGAATCAGGCACCAGGCTTGTCCCTGTGGACCCAAGCACCAAGCCTGCTGACCCAGGCCCCAGACCTGCCTGCACAAGAACTCTAGCAGCAAACCTCTCCCTGGACACCACCACATGTCCTACCCAGAATCTCAATGTGGGCTGACTTTTGAAGTGCTTTGCCTATGGAAGCCAGTCTGAAAAGAATGGAAGAGATATCTACTTTTTCAAATGCACACAGACATCAATGTAAGGCCATAAGGATAAAGAATAAAGGGAAAATGATACCACCAAATGAAACTAATAAATCTCTAATAAGTGACCCTAAGGAAATGAAGGTCTAGGAATGGTCTGACAAGGAATGCAGAATACTCATCTATTAAAATTTTTTAAAGATATTTTTATTGATTTCAGAGAGGAAGGGAAAGGGAGAGAGAGATAAAAACATCAATGATGAGAGAGAATCATTGATTGGCTGCCTCCTGCACACCCTCTCCTTGGGATCGAGCCCACAACCCGGGCATGTGCCCTGACCTGGAATCAAGCTGTCATCTCCTAGTACATAGGTCAGTGCTCAACTACTGAGCCATACCAGCGGCACCAAAATAATACTCTTAAAGAAATTCAATGGACTACAAGAAAACAGAGATAGAGAACTAAATAAAGTTAAGAATATAATGCATAAACAAAATGAGAAGAAAAAAACAAAGAAATAGAAACCATTAGAAAACAAACAATGACTGAACTGAAGAATTCAGTAGAGACCTTCAACATCATATTCAACCAGACAGAAGAAAGAATTAGTGAATTAGAAGGCAGGCTATTTGAAATAATCCAATCAGGGGAGCAAAAATAAAAAAGAATGAAAAATGGTGAGGATAGTCTATGTAAATTAAGGGATTCATTGAAGGAGACAATCTATTCATTGTTTGAATCCCAGAAATCCCAGAAGGAGAGTAATGGGAGAAAGCGTATTTAAAGAAATAATGGCAGTTTCTAAATCTTAACTATGGTGAATTGTGCTGCTACACATGATCTCACTCATTTATGGAATATAATTAACAACATAAACTGATGAACAAAAACAGATCCAGAGACAGAGAATCATCCATCAGAACGTCAAACCTCAGAGGGAAGGTAGGGGAGAGTGGAGGTAAGGGCGGGGAGAGCAACCAAAGGACTTGTATGCATGCATATTAGCATAACCAATGAACACAGACAACAGGGGGGTGAGGGCATTGAGTGGGGGGTAATGGGGGATAAGGACACATATGTAATACCTATAATAAATAAAGAAATTAAAAGTCACAAAAAGAAATAATGGCAGATGAGTGGATTAAAAACCTGTGGTATATCTACACAATGGAATACTACGATGTTTTAAAAAAAGAAAGAACTCTTACCACTCGCAAAAGCATGGATGGACCTGGAGTGCATTATGCTAAGCAAAATAAGCCAGTCGGAGAAAGATACATATCACATGATCTCATTCATTTGTGGAATATAATGAACAGAAATAGATCCAGAGACACAGAAGCATCGAACAGACTGAAACCTCAGAGGAAAGTCAGGGGAAGGTGGAAGGGGAGGGTAAAAGATCAACCAAATGACTTGCATGTATGCATATAAGCAAAACCAATGGACATAGACAGTAGGCATGTGCTGTGGAGTGAGAGTGGCCAGAGAGAGGTCAATGGGGGGAAAAGGAGACACTTGTAATATTTTAACAATTAAGAATTTAAATTTTTTAAAAAGTAGACTGAAAAGAAAACCAATGGAAAAAATATCCTCACTCCTGTGGGGGGAAGTGGGGGAGGGCGGGCAAGGAGAGAAATAATGGCTGAAAACTTTTCAAATCTGGGGATTTATGAAGCTAACAAGTCCCCTCAAAATTTCAACCCCAAATGATCTCCAACACACATTATAATGAAAGAGTCTAAAATCAAAGACAGAATTTTAAAGGTAGCAAGAGAAAAAAAACCCTCACATATAAAGGAAACCCCTATAAAGCTATCAGCCTATTTCTCAGCAAACACCTTACAGACCAGAAGAAAGTTGGATGATATATGCAAAGTGCAAAAAAAAAAACACACAAAAAACCCTGCCAATCAAGCATACTTTACCTAGTAAATCATCTTTCAGAAATGAGAGTTAAAGACTTTAACAAATGAAGAAAAGCTGAGTCAGTTCATCAATACTAGGCCTGCCTTACGAGAAATACAGAAAGGAGTTCTTCAAACAGGAATAAAAGGACACTAGTAAGTAATATAAATATATATATGAAAATACAAAACCTGCTGTTAAAAGGAAGTATAGAGTCAAATTTAAAATACTCTAATACTATAATATGGCAGTGTGTTAATCATGTAACCATAATATAAAGGTTAAAGGTCAAAAGTATTAAAGATAAATTTATAATTTGTTAATGTATGCAGAATCTAAAAAGAGGTAAATTATGACACTGGAAACAAAATATGGGGTGAAGTATAAAATGGTAGATGTTTTTATATGATCAAAGATGTTAGATTTAAATAGACTCTTTTAAAAATTTATCTTTATTGTTGAAAGTATTACAGATGTCCCCTTCCCCCCTCCCTATTTACTTTCTTGGCCCCTCTCCCAACCCCTTTCCAGTCTTTCACTGCCCTGTTGTCTGTGTCAATGGGTTATGCATATATGCATATAAATTCTTTGGTTAATCTCTGCCCCACTCCCCTTCCCTCTGAGAGTCATCAATCTGTTGCATGCTTCCATGTCTCTGGATCTATTTTGTTTGTCAGTTTATTTTGTTCATTAGATTCCTTAATGGATAAATAGACTTATATCTATATTTTTGTTTATGTACACTTTCTGGTAACCATAAAGTAAAAATCTACAGTCGATACACAAAACAAAGAGAACAGTTATTAAGGTGGAATTGGTAAATACTATCAATAATTGGTAAATGCTATCAATAATTATTTTAAATATAAATGGATTAAAGTCTTCAATCTAAAGGCATAGAGAGGCTGACTGAATTAAAAACAAGTTTCAACATAGTAGACTTGTCGGTGTGATCACTTCATAAGCTATATAAGTGTTTAATCACTATATTCTACACCTGAAGGTAATATAATATTGTATGTCAAATGTAACTAAAAAATAAAATAAAGTAAACAAGATCCAACAAATTGCTGCATAAAAGAGACTCACTTCCACTTTAAGGAAACACATAGGATCAACGTGAAAGTATGGAAAAAGTTATTCCATGTACATGAAAACCAAAAGAGAGAAGAGTAGCTATACTTACCAGTACATCAGACAAAGTAAACTTTAAGCCAACAACTGTAAAAAAGGACTAGGAAGATCATTATATAACTAGTGGCCCAGTGCATATTAAAAGGGAATTAATTAGAGGAAATAATTTAATATTGCTATTTGCCCTTTCTCTATAATAGAAGTGTCAGAGATGAAAGAAAATTAGTAAAATGTGTATGAAAATCTTCCCCCTGTCAGAGTTTGGGGTGTGCCGCGGGACCCAGAATCAAGTTTCTGCCCACCCAAGCCTCGAAATCACATGAGACCCAGACCTGGCCGGCCCCACCCCCGTCAAGCCCTGCTGGGCAGGGGGCAACCCTCAGGTCCCCTGGCCCGGTGCCGGGCAGGGGGCACAGCCTCAGGTCCTCCGTCAAGCCCTTCTGGGCGAGGAGTGCAGCCTCAGGTCCCCCAGCACACCCTCAGGTCCCCTGACCTGGTGCCGGGGCAGCGGGTGTGGCCTGAGGTCCCCTGGCCCAGCACCAGGGTGGGGGTGCATGCTTTGTGGTCCCCCATTAAGTCTGCCGGGTGGGGGGTGTGGCCTCAGGTCCCTCGTCAAACCCCGCCAGGCGGGGTCACAGCCTCAGGTCCCCTATCCCGGTGCTGGGGTGGGGGGCACAGCCTGGGGTCCCCCAGCCTGGCACTGGGGCAGGGGGCACGCCTTGAGGTACCCCATCAAGCCCCCCTGGGTGGGGTTGTGGTCTGAGGTTTCCCCCCTCCAGCCCAGCACCATGCAACCTCAGGTCCCTGCTGATCACTCTGTTATGGCTCATTATAGGAACGCTGCCTCCACTGTGGGCGCAGCCATCTTGTGTTACAGGAACCACACCCTGCTGTGGGTGCAGCCATCTTGTATTACAGGAACCCCGCCTCCACTGTGGGCACAGCCATCTTGTGATGGCATGATGGTGTGAGAGTTAATTTGTATATTACCTCTTTATTATATAGGACTAGAGGCCTGGTGCACAAAAATTTTTGCACTAGGGGAGGTTCCCTCAGCCCTGCCTGTGCCCTCTCACAGTCTGGGACCCCTCGGGGGATAACCACCTGCTGGCTTAGGCCCGCTCCCTGGGGGATTGGGCCTAAGCTCACAGTTAGACATCCCTCTGACAGCCCAGGAGCCCTCGGGGGATGTCCACTTGCCAGCGGGGAGCAAGCCTAGGTTGCAGTCGGACATCCTTAGTGCTGCTGAGGAGGCGGGAGAGGCTCCCTCCACCACCGCTGTGCTCGCAGCCATCAGCCTGGCTTGTGGATGAACAGAGCTCCCACTGTGGGAGCGCACTGACCACCAGGGGGCAGCTCCTGCATTGAGCGTCTGCCCCCTGGTGGTCAGTGTGTGTCATAGTGACCAGTGATTCCCAGTTTTTCTGCTGTTAGGGTCAGTTTGCATATTACCCTTTTACTATATAGGATAGAGGCCTGGTGCAT
>NW_005370432.1:586453-599350 GCF_000412655.1 Myotis brandtii
CCCCCAGCCACCCAAGCTCCCAGTGGAGGCTGGCTGGAAGCAGGTATCTGGGATTTATTTATCTTCTATAATTGAAACTTTGTTGACTTGAGCTGATGCCACAGCCAGCCAAGGCAGGTGGGAAGCTTGACTTCCTCCATCACCGGGGCAACCAAGCCTCCTGCTTGCTCCAGCTCCGTGGCTGCCAGCAGCCATCTTGGTTGGGTTAATTTGCATATAGTCACTCTGATTGGCTAGTGGGCATGGCTTGGGGCATAGCGGAGGTGCGGTCCATTTGCATGTTTCTCTTTTATTAGATTAGATAATATAATTGCTATGGAAGCAATAGGTATCATATTACATCATTATAGTACAGTATTATTGACTATACTATTCATTACACTATGCTTTATATCTCTGCTAGAGGCTTGATGCACGAAATTCGTGCAAGAGGCTCGGCCCTCGCAGCCCTGGCTTCATCCAGAAGGTCATCCAGTCTAATTAGCATATTATGCTTTTATTATTATAGATGATAAAGTGGTCTATTCATCAAGAGGATATCATAGTTAAATTATATACTCACCCAACTTTAGAGCACCTAAATATAGAAAGAAAATCCTAACATATCTATAGGGAGAAATTTACAACAACAAAATAATGGTAGAGGACTTTAGTACCCTACTTTAAATAATGCATAGATCATCCAGACAGAAAATCAATAAACATTAGAAATATACCAAATGAACCTAACAGCCCTATAGAAAACATGCCTCCCAACAGCAGTAGAGTACACATTCTTCTCAAGTGTACATGGAGCATCCTCAAGGATAGATAATATGTTAGGTCACAAAAAGGGCCTTAATAAGTGTAAGACGATTGAAATCATACCAAGCATCTTTTCTGTACACAATGGTATGAAAACAGAAATTAATAACAGAAAGCAAACTGGAAAATCCACCAATAGGGTAGTAACCAAACAACACACTTCTTGAAAACAAATGGGTCAAGGTAAATAAATAATATTTAGAAACAAGCAATGGAAAAATGTATCAAAACCTATGGGATATAGCAAAAGAAGTTCTAAGAGGAGAATGTTATAGAGATAAACACCTACATTAAAGAAAAAGGAAGATGTCAAATAAAGAAACTAACTTTACACCTTAAGAAAAGAGAAAAAGGAGAACAAACTAAGCCAAAAGTTTACAGAGGGAAGGAAATAACCAAAATCAGAGCAGAAATAAATGAGCTAGAGATCAGATGAACAATAGAAAAGATCAGTGAAACGAAGAGCTCTTGTTTTGAAAACATAAACAAAACATGACAAACCTTTAGCTTGACTAAGAAATAAAGAGAGAAGCTTCAAATATTTGAAAATGAAAAGGAGATACCACAGAAATATTAAGAATAATAAGATGTTTTCAATTTCTTCTTTGATCTCTTTGGTAACCCAATCATTGTTTAATAGCATGCTTTTCAATTTCCAAGTGTTTGAATTTTTTGGATTGTTTTTATTGTAGTTTATTTCTAATATGCCACTGTGATCTGAAAAAATGCTTGATATAAATTTGGGAAGACTTTGCTTGTGACCCAATATGTGGTCTATTTTTGAAAATGTCCCATGTGCACTTGAGAAGAACATATATTCCGTGGCTTTGGGGTGAAATGTTCTGAAGATGTCAATTAAGTCCATTTGATCTAGCGAGTCATTTAGGATTGCTGTATCTTTGCTGATTTTTTTGTCTAGAGGATTTAACCAGTGATGTCAGTGGTGTATTAAAGTCCCCTATTATGATTGTATTGTTGTTGATCTCTCCCTTGATATCTTCCAGGAGTTTTTTTATGTATTTGGGTGCTCCTGCATTGGGTACATATATGTTTATCAGAGTTATATCCTCTTGTTGTATCGATCTCTTTAGTATTATGAAGTGGCCTTCCTTATCTCTTGTTATGGCCTTCACTTTGAGGTCTATTTTGTCAGATATAAGTATGCTACTCCAGCTTTTTTTTTTTTTCATTTCCATTTGCCTGAAAGATATTTTTCCATCCCTTCACTTTCAGTCTGTGTAAGTTCCTTATTCTGAGGTGGATCTCTTATAGACAGCATATATATGGGTCATGTCTTTTTATCCATTCAGCCACACGATGTCTTTTGATTGGAGCATTTAGTCCATTTACGTTTAAAGTTATTATTGAAAGGTACTTAGTAGAAATAATTGTATGCCAACAAATTGGACAACATGGAAAAGAAGGATAGCCTGGCCAGCATGCCTCAGAGGTTGAGCATCAATCTGTGAACTAGGAGGTCATGGTTCAATTCCCAGTCAGGGCATATGCCCAGGTTGCTACTCAATCCCCAGTGTGAGGCCTACAGGAGGCAGCTGATCAGTGATTCTCTGTCATCATCGATGTTTCTCTCTTTCCCTTTCCCTTCCTCTCTGAAATCAATAAAAATACATTTTTTAAAAAAAGAAGGTTAAATTCCTGGAAACATACAACCTACAAATACTGAATCATGAAGTAATAGAAAATATAATAATAATGAATGAGGAGATTGAATCAATAATCAGAAATCTCCAAACAAAGAAAAAATCCCAGGACTAGATGGCTTTATAGGTGAACTCTACCAAATAAAAAGAAGAGTTAATTCTAGTCCTCCTCAAACTTCAAAAAAATTGAAAAGAAGGGAATGTTACTAAACTCATTTTATGATGCCAAAGTTACCTTGATACCAAAGTCAAATAAGGACTCTACAAAAAAGAAAACTACAAACATATATATCTGTTGAATATAGACACAAAATTTCTCAACAAAATACTAGCATATCAAATTCAACAGCATACTAAAAGGATAATACACCATGATTAAGTGGGATTTACCCCTGGGAAGCAAGGGTGGTTCAGCATACACAATCAATAAATGTGATATACCACATTAATAGAATTAAAAATAAAAATCATATTATAATCTCACTAGGTGCACAAAATGCATTTTCTAAAATTCAACATCCTTTCATAAAAAAAATATTTTAAAAATTGGGTACTGAAGGAATGCACCTCAACAAAACACTTCATATATGACAAGACCACAGCTAGCATCGTACTCAAATGTCAAAAGTGTACAGCTTTCTCACTAAGATCAGTAACAATACAAGTGTGCTCTCTCTTAGCACTCCTATTCAACTTAGTATTGGATTCCTAGCCAGAGCAATTAGGCAAGAAAAAGAAATAAAAATCACCAAATTTGAAAAGAGGTATGTTATTTCTTCTAATTCTTATTTGGTGCAAGACATTGCTAATTTTGCCTTCTTGGATCTTGGCCATTTTTTTTTTGTATTCCTATAAATAATATTCTTAAGCTATTTTCTGAGATACATTTAAGTTACTTGAAAACAGTTTGATGCTTTCTTTTAAAGTACTTCTTTTAAAAGTATTTCTTTTAGTGTTTGTTAGGCAGGAAAAGAATAGTGTTTCCTCTAGGGTGTTTGTTTTTTTTTAGCTAATGAGGCAAAACTTTTCTGTGTATTCTACCCAGTGTCCTATGAATTATTCTATTTTTCATTGTGGTTGGTGAGAATAGGAACTCTTCCAGGTACTCTGTGATCTTAGATATTGTTCCCTGTAATTTTATCATGTGGTTCTTGCCTCACACATATGTGTTGGTCAGCACTCAGTTAAAGTCTTAAAAAGAACCCCTACAGATTTCCATAACTCTCTGTGCATCAGTCTTCTCTCTGGTAGTCTGCCATGAAAACTCTCACTTCTTTGCCCTCCCCATACTTGCAACTCAATGTCATCAACTTAGGGAGACTGATGGGCTCCCCCTGAATTCCCCTCCATGCATTATGTTGTGCAGACTCCAATCTATAAGCTGGACCAATCATAGGGCTCATCTCATTAGTTTTTCCTGTCTCTCGTGTATCACTGTCCTTCATTGTCAGATTTTAAATGCCTTGAAAACCATTGTTCCATGTATTTTTCTAGTTTTTTTTATTGTTTCAGGCTGAAGATATTAATCTAGTCCCTTTTGCACTATCATAGCTGGAAAATGGGAGTAGCTATAGTGGGCCATTTAATTTTAAGTGTGTTTGACTTTTGGCTCAGCAATTCTAATCACTCTACTAATTGCTGGAGATATAGCAGTGAACATGATGATATACTTCCATATAGCTTACAATTGAGTGAGGAGACAGACAACAACAAAAATAAATAACCACAATATACTATGCTGTAAAGTGATAAGGAATGCTTAGAAGAACAAAACTTAAACAGGAGCCCTGGCCGGTTTGATTCAGTGGTTAGAGCATTGGACCGTGGACCAAAGGATCACAGGTTCAATTCCTTGTCAAGGGCATGTATCTCAGTTGCGGTTTGATTCCCAGCCTTGGTTTGTGTGCCTACCGAGGCAACCAATCGATGTGCCTCTCATGTCAGTGTTTCTTTTTCTCTCTTTCTCTCCTCTCTCTTCCACTCTGTCTTTAAAAAATCAGTGGAAAAATTATCGTCAGGTGAGGATTGAAAAAAAAACTTAAACAGGAGAGGAGCATAGGTAGTGTTGGGTAGAGGGAAGCATGTCAACGTTTTAGATACATTCACCTGGAAGGACTTATTAAAAGTATATTTGATCATAATCCTACTGTAATTGAGAGAGAAAGCTACATGGATATTTGGAGGTAGAGCACTGCAAATAGATGAAATACTCAGTGCAAAGGCTCTGGAGTATTTGATGAATAACAAGGAATAAGAATACCTAAGCAAATGCTCACAAAATTTTAGTTATTTATAATATTGTTACTAAATAATAGTGGAACCAGAAATATAACCCCAAACTGTACGATCTCAAAGCTCATCTGCTTACTATTATGTCATAGTCTCTCTTCCCTAAGCCATGAGACATTGAGACATGTACTATCTTGTGAATATTCTTGTATTGTTCTCTATCATTATCCAGGTGTAACACAAGTTTGCCTTGTGTTTCCAAACGTATAAATCCCGTGACTATGCAGCCTATGTTTACTCTTTTCTGATAGAATGTTGGGCTCTAACATTTCTCTTTACACTAATCATTGGAGTTGATTTCATTATTGCATTGAATAAGGGTCACCTCCCTCCCTCAGCACATATGTGTTTCCTCCCAAAGTGTGTACTCTTTGGCCAAAATGTCATTCTGCCCAAAGACATGTGAGACACTATATAAAAATTTTAATCAAAGTCCCTCTCTCATCAATCCAACACATTTTACATTTTCCAAGGCACTTTGTTTTTGTCCTATCTTTAATAAGTAATGCATAAAGGGTATGAAATTTTAAAAGACCAAAATGATATAGGAGTGAAAATAAGTTTTCCTTCATCCTTTCCTCAGCCACTCATTAGTCCTGTCTTGAAGCAAACAATATAACCAGTTTCTTTGGTATCTTTTCAGAAATATTGAGTACATGTGGGTATTTTTCATTATCTCCACACCCCACCCCTACTCATGCCATATACCTTGATTACAGTTTCCACTTTTTTTATCACTGCGCCCTATCTGTGTTACAGATAAGGATGCTAAGGCTCAGACATGGGAGGTGACTTGACTAAGGTTTCCCAGGCTGTAAGTGGAAAATCCACTACTGATGTTGGAGTTTTTGTCTGTATTATTTCTTCCACACTGAGAAATGCCAGATCATGTGCCTTGAACATGGTAGGAGATTTCTAAACACTTGCTGGTAGCTAGAGTGATTAAAATAATTCCCCCATTTCTTTAGTCATTTTAGAATTGCTATGGCAGACTCTAGATGTAATGCTGACTGGCATCAAATAGTAGTTAGCATAGGGCAGTGATGGCGACCCTTTTGAGCTCGGCGTGTCAGCATTTTGAAAAACCCTAACTTAACTCTGGTGCCGTGTCACATATAAATTTTTTTTTGTTGTTTGCAACCATAGTAAAACAAAGATTTATATTTTTGATATTTATTTTATATATTTAAATGCCATTTAACAAAGAAAAATCAACCAAAAAAATGAGTTTGCATGTCACCTCTGGCACGTGTGTCATAGGTTTGCCATCACTGGCATAGGGAGATAAAAACTTGATCTTTCTAATTGTTTCCTGTAAATATTCCCCCTTTACAGATCTATTCAGGCCCACCTGAGGAAAGTGCTGCACCCCCAGTGCCTCCACCTCGAGTGACAGCTAGAAGGCACAAACCAATCACGATTTCGAAGCGCTTGCTGCGGGAAAGGACACTTGTCTATAATACCTCTTCCCTAGATGAAAGTGAAGGTCAGTACTAAAATTTACCTTTAGCTTCTTAACAGTGATTAGACACAAAGAAAGCAAAAGTGGAGGTGTGGCCATTTTTCTCCATGTAAATGTAGACTTTTCCTGGCTCCTGGGCCATACAAAGCATGGTTTAAAAAATGTATGCCCAAAGAGCAAATTAGTCCTTTGGCAGTAAATAGGATAAGGATAAACCTATAAAGCCAGTTACCATGATCCCTTAGGATGCCAGTGGAGGATCCAGGAGGTTCTTAGATTTGTACCTCAATACATAGAAATGGGTGAGCAATGTGCTTTCTGAATGTTCTGAGATTTTAATTTCAAATCCAGCTAAAATGGAGTAATGATATCAGCAAGATGGCTGAAGAGTAGTTTCCAGACCATGTCCCCTCAGAGTAACATCAATTCGTACAACCATCCATACATCAAAATACCTTCATGAGAGCCATGGTAACCAGCTGAGAGATTATAGCACCTGGGTAGGACACAAAAATAAGAAAAAGTGCATGGCATATGGCAGGAAGAACATTTTTATATTACCCATGTCACTCTTCCCCCAAGTTCACACACTGCAGTTTGAGGAAATTACCCTGCACCTAAGGGGAGGAGAGTGAAGTGAACACTCAACTTAATTTTGGACACTAGCATCAGGCCTACCCAGTGAACCCCAGTACCAACCCATTCCCTTCTGGCCTCCATAGACACAGGCTCCAGGCAAGCCTCAGAACCAGGCCAGCTTGTGGTACCAAGCTTCAGGCCAGCCATTGTTCCCCTAGTCTTCATGATGTAACCACAGACCCAGCATCCAAGATATACCCCTGTGGACCCAGCCTCTAGGTCTACCCCAATGATGTGCCAGCCCTATGACCCCAGGCTGCAAGTTTACTCCATCAGGCTTATCCACCAAATGACCTAGGCTTTGGATCAGCCTTCCTAAAAACTTCAGCAGCAAGTCCACCTGTGGATCTCATCAAATGGCCCACCCTTTATCTTGTGTGCTGACTGATAAAGGTTTTCTTTTCCAAAGCCACTCTCTAAAGACTGGAAGATTTTCTTACTTATTCAAAGAGACAACAACATAAGGCCTCATGGATTAGTAATAATTGCATAGATGTTACACCCCCAAAGGAACAACATAAAGCACCAGAAACTGACCCTATTGAAACAGAGATCTTTGAACTGTCTGACAAGGAATTCCCATGAGAAGTCCAAGAAAGTTATAGAACCCATAGAAAACAACCAAACTAAAATTCTGGAACTGAAGAACACAATGACTACATAGAAAAATTCAATAGAGAGCTTCAACTTAACCTTGACCAAGCAGAAGAAATAATTAGTGAGCATAAAGATAGGTCATATGAAATTATCTAGTCAGAGGAACAAAGAGGAAAAAAAAAAGATTGATCGAAAGTAAAGGAAACCTAAGAGACTTATGGGACATTGTCTACAAAGTAATATACACATTATGAGAGTCCCAGAAGGAGCAGAGGAAGAAAAGGGGTGAGGGGGGGAAGGGGCTTATTTCAAGAAATAATGAAAGAAAACTTATTAAATCTGGAGAGGGAAATGAGCATCCAGATCCTTGAAGCACAAAGAAACCCAAATAGATTAAACATAAAGAGATTTTCACTAAGACATATTCTATTAAATTCTCAAAATACCAGGACCAAGAGAGAATTTTGAATGCAGCACAAGAAAAATGAATCATCACATACAAAGAAACTATAGCACTATGAACAGATTTCTCAGCAGAAACCCTGTATGTCCTGAGAGAGTGGAATGATATATGATAAGTACTGAAAGGGGGGAAAACCTGTCAACCAAGAATACTACACTTTACAAAGCAGTCTTTCTGAATGAAGGAATGATAAAACTTTTCCAGACAAATTCAGAGGGGTTTCATTACCAATAGACCTGGTTTCCAAGAAATTCTGAAAGACTTTATTCAAGTTAAAATAAATGGACACTAACTAACAACATGGAAACACATAAAAGTATTTAAAATTTATTGCTAAAGACAAGTATATAGTCAAATTCAGAATGTTCTAATACTATGAAGGTGTGTAAATCACTTTTTACCAGTATAAAAGTTAAAATATAAAATTATTAAAAATGACTATAGCTATAATAATTTAATGGATACACAACCTAAAAATATATAAATTATGATATTAATAACAAATGTAAGGGAAGGAGAAGTTAAAATGTAATCTGTATGCAGTCTGTTACTTTGCTAGCAACTTAAAACAGACTGCTATACAAATGGGATGTTTTATGTAAACTTTATGATACAAATATAATACCTGTAGCAGATATACAAAATATATACAGAAAGGAATCAAAGTATGGCACTACAAAAAATCAAAACATCAAGGAAGACAGCCAAGAATGGAAGAAAAAAATGTAAGAGTCAGAAACAATTAAGAAAATGGCAGGACCAATGTGGCAGAGGACAGGACTGGAGTGAGGGTTATTGTGTGAGTGGGTGCGCGGGAGAGTGTTTGTGGTTGTGAATGTGGGAGGGCATTTTTCAGAAGGAGCTGGGTGGGAGAGGGGGAGTGGAGGTGGTCGGGGTTGGTCGCTCCAGCAGAAGAGCTGCTGTGTGATGCACAACCAGGTGTTTCTCTATGCTTGAAAGTGGAGAGCATGCCATTTTGAAGGACCTACAGGGTCCTCTGTGGGAAGAGGCTGCAAGGAGTAGCCCTACCTCAGTACCCCTAAGCAAAGGATGGAAGCACATGCCCCCACTGCTGGGACCTGAAACCTCTGGACACACAGACTAGACATAACAGCTTGGTGTGCCTGGACTGTGGGCCTTGGAGGACTGGCAGGATGCCTTGACAAGCAGTGTCTGGGGCCTGCCCTGCCACATTGGCGAGTGGAACGTTGACCCTACGTGAGCTGAGCACCTGGCCGACCCTCCTGTGAATGGAGCATCTGGCCTGCCCTGCCATATTGGCAAGTTGGATGTTTAGCCAACCCTTCTTCCTCCATCAGCAGAGCAGTGCCTGGCTCACCCTGCCCCCTACACCACCTGAACAACCCCTGTAAGCCTCCTGCATCAGTTGAGCAGCACCAAGTTGGGCTGCCTCTTCCACCAGTGGAGTACACTGCCAACCTCACCACCTTGACACCTGGACCCAGAGGTCTGCCACCCCCACACACCATGACAGACCAGATGCTCTTGGACAACTGGCCCCACTGCTTTCATGTGGTGTGACCAGCCTTGCCACCATGGCCCAATGCCCCCAGATGCACAGACCTGCCACTGAAACCCATTGTGTCTGACCTGGTACCCCTGGACAAATGGCCCCACTGCTTGAAACCACCTAGTAGACATGACCTCATGCCCCCAAATGCACAGAACTGCCACAACGACCTGCATAATAGGGCTACCAGAAGGAAAAGAATTTGAGCAAAAAATAGAGAACCTGTTTGAAGAAATGATGACAGAAAACTTCCCTGACCTGGTGAAAAAAGTAACACAAGTCTAGGAAACACAGACAGTCCCAATTAAAATGAACCCAAAAAGATTCACACCAGGACACATCATAATTAAAATGACAATTGTTAAAGACAAAGAAAGGAACTTAAAGGCTGCAAGAGAGAGACAGAGATGACCTACAAGGGAGCTCCCATTAGACAAGCAAATGTTTTCTCAACAGAAAAACATCAGGCAAAAATGGAGTAGCATGAAGTATACAGAGTAATGAAAAGCCAGGGACTGAATCCAAGACTACTCTATCCAGCAAGACTATCAATCAAAATTGAAGGTGAAAGTAGGAGCTTCGAAGATTAAAAAAAAAAGGCTAAAGAAGTTTATTACCACCAAACCTACACTGCAGGAAATGCTAAAGGAATTTTTCAAGAAAAAGTAATAGAGAAAGAAAGAGTAAAATAGATATAAAGAATAAAAATGTCGATGTAAATGGCTTAAATGCTCCAATCGAAAGACAAAGGGGTAGTTAAATGAATAAGAAAACATGACCCATACATATGTTGTCTACAAGAGACTAACCTCAGAACAAAAGATTCACACAGTATGAAAGTGAAGGGATGCAAAAAAATTTTTCCATGCAAATGGAAATAAAAAAAAGCTGTGGTAGCAATATTTATATCTGGCAAAATATACTTCAAAATGAAGGCCATAACAAGAGACAATGAAGCCAACTTCATAATCCTAAAGGGATTGATACAACAAGAGGATATAGCTGGTAAACATATATGCACCCAATATAGGAGCACCTAAATATATATGAAAACACTTCTGGAGGATTTTAAGTGAGAGATGGACAGCAATACAATCATAGTATGGAACTTTAACAACCCACTGACATCACTGGATAGATATTCTAGACAAAAAAAAAAATCAGAAAAGAGACAGCAACTCTAAACAACACACTAGATCAAATGGATTTAATAAACATTTACAGAACATTTCACTCCAAAGCTGTAGAATATGCATTCTTCTCAAGTGCACATGGGACATTCTCAAAGGTAGACCACATGTCAGGACACAAATTAAGTCTCTACAAATTCAAGATTACTGAAATCATATCAAGCATATTTTCAGCTCACAATGACATGAAACTAGAGATCAACTGCAATAAAACACCCCAAAACATTCAAACACATGGAGGCTAAAAAGCATGCTATTAAATAATGAATGGTTTACTAATGAAATCAAGAAATAAATTTAAAGAAAATCTATGTGACACAGCAAAAGCAGTCCTGAGAGGGACGTTCATAGCACTACAGGCCTACCTCAAGAAACAAGAAAAATGGCTAATAAACAATTTAACCCTGCAACTTAAAGAATTAGAAATAGAACAACAAGAAAAGCCCAGAGTATGTAGAATGAAGGAAATAATACTGATCAGAGCAGAAATAAATGACATACAGACTAAAAGAACAATACAAAATATAAATGACACCAAGAGCTGGTTCATTGAAAAGATAAATAATATTGATGGAACTTTAGACAGACTCATCAAGAAAAAATATAAATAAAATTAGAAATGAGAGAGGTGAAGTAACAACTTACCCCACAGAAATAAAAAGGATCATAAAAATACTATGAACAACAATATGCCAACAAGCTGGACAACCTGAACGAAATGGAAAAATTCCAAGAAAAATACAACTTTCCACACTTGCATCAAGAAGAATCAGAAAATCTAAAAAGGTCAATCACATTTGATGAAATTGAAGCAGAAAAACAAACAAACAAACAAAACACACAGCAAACAAAAGCCAAGGACAGGACAGCTTCACAGTGGAGTATTAGCAAATATTCACATGAGAAAAAGAAAAAAAAAACTGGGGTAGCAATACTTATATCTGACAAAATAGACCTCAAAGTGAAGGCCATAACAAGAGATAAAGAAGGCCACTTCATAATACTAAAGGGATCGGTAGAAGAAGAGGATATAAGTCAGGTAAACATATATGCACCCAATACAGGAGCATCCAAATACATAAAAAACTTCTGGAAAATATCAAGGGAGAGATCTACAGCAATACAATCATAGTAGGGGACTTTAATACCTCCACTGACATCACTGGATAAATACTCAGAAAAAAAAATCAACAAAGAAACATCAATCCTAAACTACTCACTAGATCAGATAGAACTGATTAATTTCTTCAGAACATTTCACCCCAAAGCTACGGAATATACATTCTTCTCAAGTGCATATGGGACATTTTCAAAGATAGACCACATATTAGGACACAGGATAAGTCCATTCGAATTCAAGAAGATTGAAATCATATCATGCATCTTATCAGATCACAATGACATGAAAAAAAGAAATCAACTGCAATAAAAACAATTAAAAATCAAACACTTGGAGGCTAAATAGCATGCTATTAAACAATGAGTGAGTTACCAAAGAGACCAAACAAGAAATAAAAAACATATTGAAAACAAATGACAATGAAAACACAGCAATTCAAAGTTTATGGGACACAGTGAAAGCATTCCTCAGAGGGAAGTTTATAGCACTACAGGCCTACCACACAAAACAAGAAAAACTGCTAATAAATTATTTAACCTTACAACTTAAAGAATTAGAAAGAGAGCAACAAGAAAAGCCCTGAGTAAGTAGAAGGAAGGAAATAATAAAGATCAGAGCAGAAATAAATGATATAGAGACTATCCCATATAATAAAAGAGAAACATGCAAATTAGCCATCCCTCCGCTATGCTCAAGCCATGCCCACAAGCCACGCCCACCAGCCAATCAGAGTGACTATGCAAATTAACCCGACAAAGATGGCGGTTAATTTGCATATGCAGGTGTTAGGCGCCCCAGGAGGCGACAGCGGCCAAGACCTCGGGCTCCTGGCACCATTGCTGGCATGGGAGGTGAGGCCACCCACGCCTAGCAACGTCCATGGGTTCCTGGGACCTTGCTGGTGGAGAGCAGAGTGGGAGAAGGGCAGGCGGAGAGCGGGAGGTTTGGATAACTTGGCAGAGCAGGAGACTGCTGGACATAGAGCAAAGTGAGAGGAAGGGCCGCTTGGAGGGCACGGCTCCCTCTGTCACCCTAGCTTCCTCATCACAGCTGTGGAAACTGACATCAGGGAGGAGGAAGTCCCACCCCCACAGAATCAGCCAGAATCAGCCTTTGGTCAGACAGCTCTCAGCGGCCTGAC
>NW_005370432.1:599697-600598 GCF_000412655.1 Myotis brandtii
AACATAGTTGTGGTGGAATGACTGTTCGATGTGAATTTTGCCTATCACTAAATTTCTCTGATGAAAAACCATCCAATGGGAAATTTACTCGATGTTGCAGCAAAGGGGAAGTCTGTCCAAATGATATACATTTTCCAGATTACCCGGCATATTTAAAACAATTAATAACAAACGAAGATTCTGACAGTAAAAATTTAATGGAAATATTCGTTCCATAAATAGTTTCTTTTGCTTTTGCTTCCATCCGTGCAAATATTGCATCGCCATCAGGATATGGGCTATACTGTTTTAGAATACACTGACAAGTTTATCACCGTACTGAAACTTTACATCTTTCGGATGGTGTTTCTCGGATGTTTGCTCAACTCTATATTTTGGATACAGCCAAAGCTACAAGTAAAAGATTAGTAATGCCAGAAAACCAGGGCTGCTCAAAAAGACTCATGATCAACATCAACAACCTCATGCATGAAATAAATGAATTAACAAAATCGTACAAGATGCTACATGAGGTAGAAAAGGAAGCCCAATCTGAAGCAGCAGCAAAAGGTATTGCTCCCACAGAAGTAACAATGGCAATTAAATATGATCCTAACAGTGACCCAGGTAGATATAATTCTCCCCGTGTAACCGAGATTGCTGTCATATTCAAAAACGAAGATGGAGAACCTCCTTTTGAAAGGGACTTGCTCATTCGTTGTAAACCAGATCCCAATAATCCAAATGCCCCTGAAATGACACAAATCAATACCCTGTTTCCTACATTAGATGTGATGACATATCCTATTCCTTTTCCACATGGTGAAGAAGGCTGGGGAACAGATATTGCATTAAGACTCAGAGACAACAGTGTAATCGACAATAATACTAGACAAAATGTAAGGACACGAGTCACACAAAT
>NW_005370432.1:601073-625777 GCF_000412655.1 Myotis brandtii
ATTTCAGAAACGTGGACTGCCTCATGCTCACATATTATTGATATTAGATAGTGAGTCCAAATTACATTCCTCTAATTAATTCCCTTTCAATGTGCACGCATTTCGTGCACCGAGCTACTAATATATATATATATTCAATAAAACCAAGAGATGGTTCTTTGAAAGAATAAATAAGATTGATGAACCTCTAGCCAGGCTCACCAAGAAGAAAAGAGAGAGGACCCTCATAAACAAAATCAGAAATTAAGAAATGAACTGACCCCACAGAAATACAAAGGATTGTAAAAAAATAAAATACTACGAACAACTCAGTTCCAACAAACTGGACAGCCTAGACGAAATGGACATATTCCTAGAAAAAAACAATCTTCCAAAACTCAATCAGTAAGAATCAGAAAATATGAATAGGCCAATAACTACTGAGGAAATTCAAGCAGTAATAAAAAAACAAACAAACAAAAACTTTCAGCAAAGCCCTGGTCTGGATGGCTTCACAGGGCAGTTTTACCAAATATTCAAAGAACAATTAAAAACCTACCCTTCTCAGACTATTCCAAAAATTCAAGAGAAAAGAACACTTCCAAGCTCCTTCTTTGTAACCAGCATTACCCTAATCCTCAAAGCAGATAAAGATGCTACAAAGAAAATTACAGGCCAATATTCCTGATGGACATTGATGCTAAAATCCTCAACAAAATTCTAGCAAATCATTTCCAACTCCACATTAAAAATATCATACAACATGACCAAGTGGGATTAATTCCAGGGATTCTAGGCTAGTACAACATCCACAAATCAGTAAACATGATATATCACATAAACAAATTGAAAGACAAAAATCACATGATTATATCAATTGATGCAGAAAAAGCATTTGCCAAAATCCAACCCCCTTTCTTGAGAAAAAACTCTCATCAAAGTGGGAATAGAGGGATCATACCTCAACATACTAAAAGCCTTATATGACAAACCTACAGCCAACATCATACACAATGGGCAAAAACTAAAACCATTTCCATTAAGAACAGGAACAAGATGCTAACTTTCACCACTCCTGTTTGACTTAGTACTGGAAGTGCTAGACAAAGTGATCAGACAAGAAGGAAAAAATGAAAGGCATCCAAATTAGAAAAGAAGAATACTGTCATTACTCGCAGATGGCATGATATTGTACATAGAAAACCCTGAAGACTACATCAAAAAAGTACTAGATTTAATAAATGAATTTGGCAAAATAGCAGGATCCAAAATAAACACTCAGAAATCTATAGCATTTTTATACACCAATACGGAACTCACAGAAAGAGAAACAATCAAACAAAACAATACCATTTACCATTGCAACAAAAGAATTAAGATGCCTAGGAATAAACTTAACTAAAAAGACATGTACTCAGAAAACTAGAGGATATTGAAAAAAAAGATAGAGGAAGATATAAACAAATGGAAGAATAAACTGTGTTCATGGATTGGTAGAATCAACATCATTGAAATGTTCATACTACCCAAAGCAATCTATAGATTCAATGCAATCCCCATTAAAACACCAATGGCATATTTCGCAGACCTAGCACAAACTCTCCAAGAATTTATATGGAATAAAAAAAATAGCCACAGGAATCCTGAGAAAGAAAGAACAGAATTGGAGGGATCACAATACCAGACATCAAGTGATATCACAAAGCCACTGTTCTCAAAACAGTCTGATTCTGTTGCAAGAACAGATATATAGACCAATGGAAAACAACAGAGAACCCAGAAATTGCCCCAAACCATGATGCTCGATTAATATTTGACAAAGGAGGCAAGAGCATACAATGGAGTGAAGACAGTATCTTTAATAAATGGTGCTGGAAAAATTGGACAGATACATGCAAAGAAATGAAATTTGACCACCAACTTATACCATACAAAAAATAAACTCAAAATGGATAAAAAAAACTTAAACGTAAGATGGGAAACCATAAATAATCTTAGTAGAATCCATATGCAGCAAAATATCAGATATATCTTGTAGCAGTATGTTTACCAACAGATCTCCTAGAACAATGGAAACTAAGGAGAAAATAAGCAAATGGGACTACATCAAAATAAAAAGCTTCTTCACAGCAAAATTAACCATCAACAAAATAACAAGAGAGCCCACTGCATGGAAGAACATATTTGCCAATGTTACATCTAATAAGGGTTTAATCTCCAAAATTTATAGGGAACTCATACAACATAACAAAAGGAAGATAAACAATCCAATCCCACTTCTAGGAATACATCCCAAGCAATCAGAAACACCAATCAGAAAGTATATATGCACCCCTATGTTCATAGCAGCACAATTTATGATAGCTAAGGTTTGGAAACAGCCTAAGTGCCCATCAGCAGATGAGTGGATTAAAAAACAGTGGTACATCCACACAATGGAATACTATACTGCTGTAAACATTGAAGAACTCTTATTATTTGCAACATCATGGATGGACCTGGAGAGCATTATGCTAAGTGAAATAAGCCAGTCAGAGAAAGATAAATATCACATGATCTCACTCATATGTAGAATCTAATGAACAACATAAACTACTGAACAAAAATATACCCAGAGACATGGAAATATCGATCAGATGGTTAAACCTCAGAGGGAATGCAGGGGAGGGTGGAAGGGGGGGAGATCAACCAATGAACTCATGTGTGTATGTGCATAACCCATGGACACAGATGGTAGGGTGGTGAGGGCTTGCGGGAGAAGGAGGGTTATAGAGGGCAATGGGGAGATTAGGGACATATGTAATACTTTCAACAATAAAGATTTTTAAAAATTCCAATGGCATTTCTCTTAAAAATAGAAAAAAATTATAAAATTAATATGGTACCACAAAAGACCTCAAATAGCCAAAGCAATCTTGAAGAAAAACAAAGTTGGAGACATCACATTTTCTGATTTCAAAATATAGTACAAAGCTATAGTAATCAAAACAGTATAGTACTGGCATAAAACGGATATTTCGACCAATGAAACAGAATAATGAGCCCAGAAATAAATACAACATTTATGGTCCCTTGATCTTTAACAAAATTGCCAAGAATACAGTGGATAGCCACATGCAAAAGAGAGAAATTGGACCTTTACCTCACACCATGTACAAAAATCAACTCAAAATGTATTAGACTTAAGTGTAAGACCCATAACTGTGAAACTACTAGAAGAAAACATAGGGGGAAAGCTCCATGAAATTGGTCTGGGTAGTGATTTTTCTTTTTCTTTTGCATATGATACCCAAACCACCAGCAACAAAAGGAAAATAGACAAATGTGATTGCGTCAAACTAAAAAGGTTCTGCATAGCAAAGGAAACTATCAACAGAATGAAAGACAACCTACAGAATAGAAGCTATTTGCATACCACATTATCTGATAAGGGGTTAATATCCAAAATATGTAAGGAGCTCACACAACTCAATAAAAAATAACTCAAATTTTAATAGATCAAAGGATCTGATTAGATATTTCTCAAAACAAGACATGTAAATAGCCAACAGTTATATGGAGAATGCTCAACTTCACTAATTATCAATGAAAAGCAAATCAAATTCCCAATGAGATATCACCTCACACTTGTTAGGGTGGCTAGTACCAAAATAACAAAATACAAGTGTTGATGAAGATATAAAGAAAAGGGAACTCTTATACACTGTTGGTGGGAATGTAAATTGGTACAGTCATTATGGAAAAAGTATGGGTATTTCTTGAAAAACTGAAAATAGAACTGGGGTATATATCTGGTTGTTCCACAGTTTGGTTGATTTGCATATTATGCTTTTATTAAAAAGGATAGTCATTATGTTGTACATGAGCTATACAGACTTATTCATACTATATAACTGCCACTTGTTACCCTTAGACCAACATCTCCCTGTTCCCCAAGCCCTTCCCAGCCCCTGGTAATTACCATTCTTCTCTTTGTTTCTATGTAGTCAACATTTTAGATTCCACATATCAATGAGGTTATGCAGTCTTTTTTTTTTTTTGTCTTTTTTTTTATCTGGCCTATTTCACTTGGCATAATGTCTTCCAGGTTCATCCATATTGTTGCAAATGGCCAGATATCCCTCTTTTTTAAAGCTAAATGTCAAATTTCTTTATTCATTCACCTGTTGAGTGACACTTAGGTTGTGTCCATTACTTATTATCTTTTGAATTATACACATGCTAAGTGGGCATGAATTCATTCTCATTTAGTGCTCATCACTTACTGTATGAGGTAGGTATCTAATAGTGAAGGTATTGGAGGTTTAGATAGGGTGAATAGTTTGCCTGATTCCCACAGCTACTAAATAACAGAGCAGCAATTTAATTTCATCTTATTCCAGAGCTCATTTGTGTATTATAATATTGTAATTCTTATACCTTCTAAATGCTATTCTAAGAAGGAGCCACTCCTTATACTCACCACAGTTCTTTTCCAGTAGAATTTCATTGTTTTTCCCCAAACTTTTTATTACACTTATATGTAGTGCTTTAGTGAGTCATTCCACCATCATCATGGGCTCCTTCACATCCCCATATATAAGCTCTGTTCATCCACCCCCTTAACATCTCTTGAATCTGTCTGTTTTTGCTGCTACTACTCCAGTTAGGTCTTTCTCATCAGCAGTCCCTTATCTGGTCTTTTTACCTCTAGTTTCTCTAATCTGTTATACTTTTCATAATGAATGTAAAGGGATATTCTAAAAATATATGTAATAATGTCATTTCTCTGCAAAAAGTTATGGTCCTCTGCACCCCAATGGTAAAGTTCATATTCTTGAGCATGGCATTCATGTTCTATATTATGGCATTCATGATATAGCCCCAACCCACCTTAACAATCTCATATCCAGCTATCACATTTTTCATCTAAAATAGGTTTCTATGATCAAACCACACTGAACTTTTTATTTTAATTTTATATTTTCTTAGACAAACCATGATATTTTACTCCTCCAAGTTCTGTTTGAAATCCCCCTTTCCTTTATTCCACTTACTGTAATCCTTCAAGTGCCAGCTGAAATGTGACCTATTTTTCAAAGTGTTCTCCAGCCCATCAGACAGAATTAGCACTGTCCTCCTCATAGCACTTATTTTCATGATTCTGCTTATATTTTAATAATTGATGTATTTATCTTGCTGGGCTAGTGTGAAGCCTCTTGAAGCTCCTCCCCACTACTTGCCCACACATAGAAGAGAGGCCTCCCTGTCTGATAAGGATTCACTCCCAATTCTCTGCAGTTTCTGAATTTGGTCTGTGTGTTTTTATTTGAAAATAGATGTCTCGTCAGGGGGATGATACTGAACTCTTATTATCTGAAGGAACAATGAAGTCTCTCTTCAGAAAGAGAGTGGACTTTGGAAACAGGCTTCAAGTTTTGAAAACTAGTTCTACCACACTGGTTTTGTAACCGTGAGCCTCTTAGTGCCTTAGATTCCTCATCTGTAAAAAGGGACTAATAAGAGTTTACTACTTTAGCCCAGCAGGTTTGGCTCAGTGGATAGAACGTTGGCCTATGGACTGAAGGGTCCCAGGTTCAATTCTGGTAAAGGGCACATGCCCTGGTTGTGGGCTCAATCTCCAGTGAGGGGTGTGCAAGAGGCAGCCGGTCAGCGATTCTCTCTCATTGTTGATGTTTCTATCTCTCTCTCCCTCTCCATTCCTCTCTGAAATCAATAAAAATATATTTTTTAAAAAGAGTTTACTATTTTATAGACTAGTTTTGAAGATTACATGAGATAATCCATGTAAAATATTTACAACAGGGACTGGCACAGAGAAAGTGCTCAAATAATGGCATCTGTTAGTATTACCATTGTTGTTACTGTCATTATTATAATTGCCATTTTGTCATTATTTTTCAGCATATCCCAGAACTTGGAAATGGTTACCCTGGCAGAAGGGCAAAAGTCCCCATCACTTTTATCATTCCATCCCCTATTTTTGTGAGCTAAGAAAAGATCCTTCCTATGTGGAAGTGACACTGTGTAGGTGCACACCTCAATGAAACTATACTCTCTTATACTGTATTGAGATGGTGATGATACTGTTATGACCTGTAAGGCACAGCTTACCCCTGTTGTGTCCCCTAAAGGAGAGCAGGGATGTAATTTTCTAGGGTCTCTCCACCAGAAGAAGAAAGTATTCAGATGGAAACAAGTAACTGAGATATTGGGCCTAAAGCATATGGGAGAAGGATTTCATGTCACTATTTATGTCATTGTTTTGAGAGGGTAAATGTGCTTGCAGTTACTCCTAAGTGCTGGATGTTTAAAGGTGGCCTCTGCTTCAAAGCATGTCCTGGAAGCACATGATCTAGTTACATGGCAGTCCTGTGTTTATGTCCCTACTGATATTTATGAGCCTTTGCTAATTATTTTTATTTGGTTGCTCTAGTGTGATAGCAATTATATGAGGGTTAAGAAAAGTAGGATCATGTATCTACCCTGGACCAGAGTAGGGGAACTATAGATGAACTCCTCTTGGCCCTGAACCCTATGGTGATGGCAGTGATTGGTGACAGGTTCCAAGGAGAACAAAACTCTCTGGCTGAAAAAGTCTTTGCAGAAAACTTAGCCCTTCCTTCCCAGATGGAAACTGTTGCCTCACTGCCTACCTGAAGCATAATAGTATAAATAATAACTAACAATTATTGCGTGTATATTATGTACCAGGCACTGCAATAAATTTACCATCTCATATAATCCTCACCACAACCTAGAGAGGTAGGTACGGTTATTATTCCTATTTCTCTGTGGAGAAAGTTTGAGGTAGAGAGATATTATGAACTTACCTAAGATCCCACAGTTAGTAAGAAGCAGAACTAAAAATCAGTCCTGGGCACCTAGCTCCAGAGCCTGCATTTCTTTTTTTTTTTTTTAAATCCTCACCTGAGATATGTTGTGTTTTTATTATTACTAGAGGCCCGGTGAACAAAAATTTGTGCAATCAGGGGGATCCCTCAGCCTGTGCCCTCTTGCAGTCTGGGACCGCTCGGGGGATGACCACCTGCTGGCTTAAGCCCACTCCCTGGGGGATTGGGCCTAAGCTCACAGTCAGACATTCCTCTGGCAGCCCAGGAGCCCTCGGGGGATGTTCACTTGCCAGCGGGGAGCAGGCCTAAGCTACAGTCAGACATCCTTAGCACTGCTGAGGAGGCAGGAGAGGCTCCCACCACCACCACTGTGCTGGCAGCCATAAGCTTGGCTTGTGGCTGAGCAGAGCTCCCCCTGTGGGAGCGCATTGAGCATCTGCCCCCTGGTGGTCAGTGTGTGTCATAGTTGACCAGTCATTCCCAGTCGTTCTGCTGTTAGGGTCAATTTGCATATTACCCTTTCATTATATAGGAGTGCCTGGCCAGCCTGGGTGAGGGGCTGATGGCTGTTTATAGGCTGGCCACAGCCCCTTCAGGGTGGGGGTCCCCGCTGGGGTGCTTGGCCAGCCTGAGTGAGGGGCTGATGGCTGTTTGCAGGCTGGCCACAGCCCCTTCAGGGTTGGGGGTCCTGCTGGGGTGCCTGGCCAGTCTGTCTGGGTGAGGGGCTGATGGCTGTTTGCAGGCTGGCCACAACCCCCAGCCACCCAAGCTCCCAGTGGAGGCTGGCTGGAAGAAGGTATCTGGGATTTATTTGTTTTCTATAATTGAAACTTTGTTGCCATGAGCAGAGGCCGCAGCCGGCTCAGGCCCGGTGGGAAGCTTGGCTTCCTCCATCGCCCAGGCAACCAAGCCTCCTGCTTGCTCCAACTCTGTGGCTGCCGGCCGCCATCTTGGTTGGGTTAATTTGCATATAGTCGCTCTGATTGGCTGGTGGGCGTGGCTTGGGGCGTAGCAAAGGTATGGTCAATTAGCATCTTTGTCTTTTATTAGTGTAGATGTAAGTATTTTATTTCATTCTAAAGTCTATATAGTTGACATTTGTGATCATCATCAACTCATGATGGTGCAGGACATTCCAGTCATGATATTTATGATATTCTTTACCATGGGTATGTGACTGGGGTTACATCACAAGTTTGATGGTGCTACTTAAATTCCTGCTTAATTTCTCTGACTCCGCGTGGCTTGGGGCGTAGCAAAGGGATGGTCAATTAGCATCTTTGTCTTTTATTAGTGTAGATTATTATTGCTTTTGAGAAGGAGAGAGAGAAAGAGAGAGATCAATCAGTTGCCTCTTATACATGCCCCAACCAGGAATTGAACTCACAACTTCGGTATGTGCCCTGACTGGAAATAGAACCCACAACCTTTTAATGTTCTAACCAACTGAGCCACCCAGCCAGGGCCAAAGCCTGCATTTCTTTTATTATTATTATTAATTTCTAAGCCTGCATTTCTTTTAACATTTTCTTTTTTTTAATTCTCTGTACCTGCCAATTTATTTTATTTTTTAAAAATTATTTGTTGAAAGTTTTACATATGTCTTCTCCCCCCCGCCCCGCTCCCTCATTGACCTCTCCCAGACTGCTTCTGCCTCCCAGCACATACCCCTACCCCCTATTGTTCGTTGGTCATGCTCATATACATGGATGCAAGTCCTTTGGCTGATCTCTTACCTCACCTCCCTTCCGTCCCCTGCCTTCCTTCTGAAGTTTGACAGTCTGTTTGATGCCTCTATAGCATTTTCTTTATGGTGCATTTTGATCATAAACAGAAGATGAAAAAAATAGTTTAACTTACTCCCCATGTACCTATTACCCAGCTTTGACTTTTACCACCGCACACCCAGTTGTGTTCCATCTACACTCCTACTCAGTGCCCCATGATGACATTATGACATTTTATCCATAAATGTTTCAGTATGTCTCTCTAAAAGATTAGCCTTCCTTTTACTCAAAATCACAACGCATCATCATACCTAAAAGAAAATAAAAAACAAAACAGTAATTCCTTTAAATTACTACCTATGTAATTAATTTTCACACTGTCATTTTCTCATATTTAATGTTTTTAAAAATCAGGATCCAAATACGATACATGTATTACAATTGGTTGACATGTCTCTTAGGTCTCATTTAACTGACCAGAAGCTCTGTTCTTAACCACTATACTCTGATACAGGTTCTCTGTTACTAAGGAAGGTGATTTTAGAGGACTACATTAACTTCTTAAAATTCATTTTCAAAATTTTGCATGTATTTGTGTTAAGTTAATTTTTCTAGGGAGAGTATCCCTGGTTCTCATTACAGTATCAAAGCTTTAAGTAAGTAAGACTCAGAACAACTGAAAAGCATGTACCAAATACTATATTTTTTCAACTGTCACAGGGAATTGTATAGACCACAAAAGCTAGACGATCATAAAATGGCAAGTTGAGTTTTGTTTTCTATGAAGATGAAGAAAGAAGTTAAATTCTGTTAAGTTTATTAACTTGAAATTTGAGAGATCTTTACAAGTTACGTTTGAGGTCAATAGAATTGGTTAAGGAGTAATTGATGTTTCTTTTAAAAATTTAATAGAATATATAATTGATTGATGACTCTTAAGTTCCTTTTGAATAAAGCATCTTGGTAGATTGTGGTTTTATTGTGAATTGTAGTGGTGAAAATCATACTCAGAACTTGAATTCCCTATCTGATGTGACTTGTGACTCCATGTGAATTGGTACAGGTAGATACTGATTTTTTAGGATATTGTTGATTTGATCCATAATAATAGCTCCTTTGCAAATGTGTACAATTTTTCAATTGTATGCATGTATACAGGTACAAAATGAAAAGGTGATAAAGATTATCACTAATCTTACTCTTTGCACCAACTTTTCCTAGATAAAATCCAACATCAAACACCCAATGGTACTGTCATCAACAGTATAGAAATCCCCAAACCACCACAATACCCCAACCTGCCTATTCAGAAGAGTGGGGAACCTGATCCTGGGAGAAAGTCCCCAAGCAGACTTGCTTCAGATGGCAAATTGGAGTCCTGCCCTGAGGTGGACGTGGGGAAATTTGTGTCTAGGCTGCAGGATGGAGGAGGGAGCAAGCCCACCAATGGACCTGTGTCAGGCTCTGGGCCCACCAAGGCCTCTTCTTTCCACATAAAGAGACCAGCTCCTCGGCCCCTAGTTCATCACAAGGAGGGTAAGTGCTTGGGAATCCCATGGGAACCAAAACTGAACCCAACTACTTTGCACTTTGAGATCTTTCTGAAATTGGAGACATATAAGTAGAAATTGGTTCCATTTTACTACCACTAATATTGGAATGGTAGACAAGAACATAAAAATCATTCACAATAATTGCTAGAATATAAGCTTCATGAAGGTAGAGAATTTTAACTTCTTTTATTTACCTCTATATCCCATGTGCTTAGAACAATGCCTAACTGTCCCGTAGTAGGAACTCTTTATTTGTGGAGTAATTTAAAATAATTATATTATTTATTATTATTATTTTTGCTACTGTTGCCATTTATTAGGTATCTGCTATGTGCCTGGCACTGCAGTGGGCACTGACATGCTCTTTTTGATCCTCACAACCATACTGTGAAGAATGTATTATTATTGTTTTCTTTTCTACTGGAAATATGAGGTTCCTAGTGGTAAGTGACTTGCCAAAGGCTACTAACTGGCAGAGCTATGTTCTAAATCTTACCAAGTCTTGTAGGCACCAAATCCTTTGTTTTTTTCAATAAGGCGCAAGTATCACTTTACCTTTTTATAAGAAGCTTTGAATCTGTGAACTATTATTTTCTTACTAGAGGCCCGATGCACAAAAATCATGCAAGAGTAGGCCTTGCATTTACTAGAGGCCCGGTGCACAAAAATTTGTGCACTCTGGGAGGTGGGTCCCCTCAGCCCGGCCTGTGCCCTCTCGTAGTCTGGGACCCCTCCGGGGGTGACCACCTGCTGGCTTAGGCCTGCTCCCCAGGGGATTGGGCCTAAGCTGGCAATCAGACATCCCTCTGGCAGCCCGGGAGCCCTCCTGGGATGTCCACTTACCAGCGGGGAGCAGGCCTAAGCTGCAGTCGGACATGCTTAGTGCTGCTGAAGAGGTGGGAGAGGCTCCCACCACCACCACTGTACTGGCAGCCATCAGCCTGGCTTGTGGCTGAGCAGAGCTCCCCCTGTGGGAGCGCACTGACCACCAGGGGGCAGCTCCTGCATTGAGCATCTGTCCCCTGCTGGTCAGTGTGTGTCATAGTGACCAGTCATTTCCAGTCGTTCTGCTGGTAGGTTCAATTTGCATATTACCCTTTTATTATATAGGAGTGCCTGGCCAGCCTGGCTCAGGGGCTGATGGCTGTCTGCAGGCTGGCCACAGCCCTTTCAGGGTGGGGGTTCCCCCTGGGGTGCCTGGCCAGCTTGGGTGAGGGGCTGATAGCTGTTTGCAGGCTGGCCACAGCCCCTTCAGGGTTGCGGGTCCTGCTGGGGTGCCTGGCCAGTCTGGGTGAGGGGCTGAGGGTCATTTTCAGGCTGGCTAAGACCCCCAGTGGGGATCCTCACCCCATGAGGGTGTGGCCAGCCTGGGTGAGGGGCTGATGGCTGTTTGCAGGCTGGCCACGGCTCCCAGCCACCCAAGCTCCCAGTGGAGGCTGGCTGGAAGCAGGTATCTGGGATTTATTTATCTTCTACATTTGAAACTTTGTTGCCTTTAGCGGAGGCCACAGCCGGCCAGGGCAGGTGGGAAGCTTGGCTTCCTCCATCGCTGGGGCAACCAAGCCTCCTGCTTGCTCCAGCTCCGTGGTTGCCGGTCACCATCTTGGGTTAATTTGCATATAGTCGCTCTGACTGGCTGGTGGGCATGGCTTAGGGTGTAGTGAAGGTATGGTCAATTAGCATCTTTGTCTTTTATTATTGTAGATTATTATAGATTCTTACTCTCCAGTTTTGTAGAAATAAGAACGAAAGAGCCACAACTTCTGCAAAACACCCAGCAATTCCACTTCTGGGAATTTATACGAAGAAACCTAAAACACTAATTCGAAAGTATATATGCACCCCTATGTTCATTATAGCATTAATTACAATAGCTAAGATCTGGAAACAGCCCAAGTGCCCATCAGTAAATGAGTAGGTAAAAAAGCTGTGGTACATTTACACCAGGGGTCCTCAAACTTTTTAAACAGGGGGCCAGTTCACTGTCCCTCAGACCATTGAAGGGCCGGACTATAGTTTAAAAAAAAACTATGAACAAATTCCTATGCACACTGCACATATCTTATTTTGAAGTAAAAAAACAAAACGGGAACAAATACAATATTTGTATTTGCATGTGGCCCGTGGGCCATAGTTTGAGGACCCCTGATTTACACAATAGAATACTACACAGCTGCAAAAAAGTAAGAACTCTTACCATTTGCAACAGCATGGATGGATCTGGAGAGTATCATGCTAAGTTAAATAAGCCAGTCAGAAAAAAGACAAGTGCCATATGATTTCACTCATATGTGGAATTTGATGAACAAACTGAACTAACAAGCAAAATAGAGACAGATTCATAGATAAAGAGCAGGCAGACAGCTCTGGTAGAGGGCAAGGTGTGTTAGGGAGTGCAGGGATTGAGCAAAATAGAAAAGAGGAAGAATTCATGGACATAGACAATAGTGTGATGATTGTGGCGGGGGTGGAGGTGGAAGAGAGTATAGGGAGATAAATGGTAATGGAAAATAATAAAATAAATAAAGAAAAATTACAAATTCATGATGTTGCTGGATTCTGCATGTTTAATTGGCTACATCATATGCAGAGTCATATAGGGAGTTTGGGACTAATCCAGCTGAAATTTGGGGAGAATATAAATCTATCAAAACAATATGGTATAATGGAAAGAATATGGACTTTGATAGCACCCAGGCTTATATCCAAACCCTGATTCTTTTACTTAGATAACCTTCTAAAAATGTGCCTTATGTTTTACATCCTGCCCTGTTCCAAAGACAATTTAAGGCATTTCACAATATAGAAAAATATAAGTACTTAAAAATAGTAATAATTTATTTAATAAACAAATGTTTATTGAGTACTTACTGTGTGCCTGGCCCCATTCTAGGTATTGAGGATGTTAAAGTGAATAAGACATATAGGTATCAGGGCTTAGTTAACTATGGCCTCAAGTGGTTATAAAAACTCAACAGAAAAATTATATATCATAACACATGAAAATTATATGAAATTCAAATTTCCATGTCCAAGGACATATGCTCCTTCATTTACATATTTCCTAGAGCTGTTTTTGCACTACAGTAGCAGTATTGAGTAGTGGAGACTCTGTGGCCTGAAAAGCCTAAAATTCTAGAGTATAGGTAAGAAAAGTTAAGGCCAAGAAGGTGAAAAGGTATAATTGTAGGAAGATGGAAAGAATGGAATTAGTACACAAAATGTTTGTCTTGAAGCCTTATACACTTGCTTTAGCATTTGGCTCCAAACTTTCTTGAGAAAATAAAAAGGGGGGGGGGAACCCTCGATGGTTATATAATTCCAAGTTCTTAAGGTGACAACAAGCCAGTTGTTCAAGTAAAGCACAACTCTTCTGCTTTTGAGAATAGAAAATGTTTCTAGGAAGCATTTTTGCCCACGGATGGTTGCATATAACAGCCTCAGCATGAGTTGATGACATTGTCTCAGGGCACAATTCAGTAAAAGCTATTCTGTGTGGGATCCAATAAGATTTTCCCTAAGTAACTGACTGCATTCTCTAGCTCAACACACTGAAGCATCTGTATTATTATAGTTAAGTTATTTAACCTCTTTGCACCTAAGTTTCCATGCCTATAAATGAGAAAAACAGCTCACTCCACAGAATTATTACTAGGGTTAAAAATGAATAACAATATTCAAAATATGTTATTATTTCCCTCCCTTTGCCCTTTCCCTCTGTAAGACTTGCCTCTTCTGGGAAGCAGCCAAGTAAGGCCAGACTTCTATGTAGACATCTGCTTCAATTTATAAGTCATATATTGACCTTCACATCAGTCTAGTAGAGAGTTGTGTAACTTAGCTTATGTTCATCACAGTAAAGTTAGTCTTGCCTGTCGCCAACCCTTAAGGTCAGCCAGATCCTATCTTCTCAGCACAAACAGTAACTTAGCCCTCCCTATCAGTTCCGCCTCCACCATCTTCTGCTGCAAAGTTAAATCCCAGGGGCATTCCCCTCTTCCCCTTCCTCCACAGTCCTGCCCCACGCTGCTGGTGGTCACTGCTCTGATCTAATTGTTTCAGTTAATGAAAGTACTGACCTGACTGTCCAGTGTTAGCCAGACGATTTAAATTTCTGCCACAGAATTGCCTGGCTTTGCTTGCTGCCTAAGGCTAGTGTGATGCAGCTTTTTTTCAAAGTTTCATGCCTCTAGCTTTGGTTACAGAAAGCATAACTGAGGCAGTAGTTCTAGCCTTGATCAAAAATTAATCAAACCTCTGGTGTTGCCTCTTTGAACCTTGCTCACTTCTACTTTCTACTTTCTCCCTTCCTTCCATTTTGGCTCCCACTCCAGTGATAGATTCCAGGCGTAAGTACGGATATCAATTAAACCAAAGCTGCAAAAAGCTCTCTGACTCTGAGCTATAAGACAACAGCTTGAATGGCAGTGTCTGAGGGCAGGAGCTGTCATCTCAGCAGACCTACCTTGCAGTTGTCACTCTACTTCGCCTGTGTTGTTCAGAGCTTTGCCTATCATCCTGAGAGTCAGTGCACAGGCCTCATTGCTTTAGTGATCCAACTATGCCACTGTCCTGCACCTTACCTTCACCCCTTGCATTGATCCAATATTTGAGTGGACTTGATAGTCTCCAAATGTTTTCTTAGCAATTAAAAATAGCAAAAACAAGGGGCATGCTAAATTGCTTTGTTCCATGCAAGTCAACTTCACAATAAGATCAATATTGTTTGCTGATGTAGTTTTGCCAAGGGTCCTTTTCTATTCCTGACATGGAACTGGATACTTTCTCTACTTCTGTTATATCTAATCATGTGATAGTCCTATGATGTAGGCTTTGTTCCCCCCATTTCATAGATAGAGAAACCAAGGCTCAGAGAAGTGAAATAAGTTGCCCAGCCACCCAGTTTATAAGATGTAGAGATAAGACTTGAACCCAGACTTCTTGAGTACCACATTATTTTTTTCTTTATTGATTAAGGTATTATATATGTGTCCCTACCCCCGATTGCCCCCACCCTCCCATTTGTGTCCTCACCTCACTAATGTCTGTGTCCATTGGAGTACCACATTCTTATTTCTTAAGTGGCTATAGCTACCTTCCTCTTTCTGTTTTCTAAGAACCATTCATTTGGGGAAAGCAAAATAATACAAGCCCAATTTCCTCCCTTCCTTTGATGTTACTACCTGTTACCAGACCTGGCTTTGGAAAGGGTATTTGTGTAGCTACTACATTGGGACTTTGGGCTTTCCTTTGGGGAATGGAAGGACAAGACATATTCTTGCATGTATTTTTTTATTTATTCAGACATAGTGCTATGCAATGGGACAGATGAAGATGAAAGTCCATGGTCCCTGCCTTTCAAAGGTTCATGGTGAGACTGGCATGTAAGCAGTCAGTTGCAGTCCAGTGTGATCCATGTTCCTAGTGGTGGTGAGAAAAAATTCCAGTAGGAGCATGGGGCAAGCCTTTCACTCTATCTGAGGTTCTGAGATAAAAGTTGGGAATATATCCACACTGGGACCCTATACCATGTGGATTTAGGGGGCCTTCTTAGCTCTTTCCCTCTGTCTCATGGGAGAGAAAAGACTGCATTGTGATGGCATGCTCTTGGGCTTGGAGAAATAGTGCTTGTTAGGCCTTATTCAGCCACAGGGCCATTGGTTCTCCACTGGAGTGACTTATGAGTGGCATTTGCATCTGCTCTAAAAGTATTAGTAATAGACTTGCTCTTGCAGTAATGGGTTGTACTAGCCATTAATCCAGGTTTTCTTGTTTGGACTCATTATGCTTTAATTATCTACTGTGTTTGGTTTTCATTCTCTGCCTTCTCTGAAGCCTAACTTCAGATTGATCCAAAAGGGTAATTAGTGGCTAAAAGAGATAAGATGCTTTTAGGTAAGTATGGGCAGTATCATAGAAAGAAAGATATAATTCTAGAAGACTGGGGGAATCTACACGAGGAAACAATCTCCCCTTATTCTGTGTTCTCAGGTTGGGTGTAGATTGGTATAAGGAAAGGTAGAAGAAAGTTGGTTAAGGTTGAAGATTGATAGCCTAAGAAATCTATGAATGTTAAGGTTTTTTTGGTTATAGTCATTTGACAGAGAATTGGGAGGGAGAGAACAAATTGGGTTGGAGAGGGAGGTCAGATTTATAGTAAAAGTCAGGTTGTGGACTAAGGTTGAAAAGAAATTAATAGGAACTACAGTTTGGTAGAAAGACCATAGGCTCAAAAACTTAGTGAAGTCTTGGATACGACTTATGCTCCAGAGTTGCCCAGATTTTATTTTGAATCCTCCCTCATGCTAGGTATGGGACATTGGACAAGCCATAATCTCTGTGAGCCTTAGTTTTCTCATCTGTAAAATGAAGATAATTGTGCCCATAGGATTTCTGTAACAATGAACTATCTATGTGCTTGGCACATAATGTCTATTCAGTAAAATGGCAGCAGTTGCTTTGCTTTTATAAGAATCTAATTACTAACTACATAATCTTAGGTAAACTTCACTTCTTTGAGCCAGTTTTCTCAACTGTAAGTGGGGACAATGCCTACATTGCAGACATGGTTTTTGTGATGTTTCATTAAATTTGATATACAAGACATCTGGTAATAGAAGTTCAAAAAATGATAATGGGTGGGTGGGTGACATCTTCCCAGGAAATGGTAGGCATGGAAAATGATAGATGTATAACCTTCCATATTTTGGAGCCTATGAAAATAAGCCTAGGCCTCAAATATGGATGCTGTAAAAGAGCTCAGATCTACTCTTTCCACCTTCAACCTGTCTCTGACCATGCCAAAAACACCCAGAAAGAGGAGGACCATTGTTGAGGGGAAGAGGCAAGGAAGGATTCTTAGCTCTCCCTCAAGGTCCAGCTCAGATCCTATTCCTTCTATGGAGCCTTCTGACAATCTTGCCCCAGGGAATTCTCCTTTACCTTACTTATTTTGGGCACCCAAGTTTGGACCTCTAATGTGGATGCAGAGTTACAGTTTTCACATATTTCCAATGAGTGTGACTTCATTCTCCAACTCAGTTTTAAGCCTCTGGAGGTGAAGTCTATGTTAGATCATTTGTGTGCATTTCTTATGAGAGCATAAGGCTGGGGACAAAAGCTCTCAAGCAAAATCCAATATTTTGAACACCTTTTTATTTAGGTTTCAAAATAGCCCTGAAATGTGGGTATATCATTGTTTGTATGTATCACAGATGGCACAAGTGGGGACTTAAAGAGGGAAAGCTTTTTTCATTGTCCCTTTAATGGGAATAACTAGATTTTTCTTTACTCAATACTTTTTAAATACCAGTTGCATGCTAAGCAATTTACTTGGGCCTTTTGTGAATACAGAGATAAATCCTATCTGGAACAGAGCAGGTGTTCAGTAAAAAGGTAACTAAAGTTATACCAGTTATTTTATTATCATTACCACTATTATTATTACTACTAACTAGGGGCCCAGTGCACGAATTCGTGCACCTTGAAAGGAACTGTGGGCCGCAAGGTTGTGGTGGGCACAGGGGTGGGTCTCGGCCCCTCCTCCATGCTCCCACCCAGCTCCTCCCACCACAGCCCCGGTCCCTTCTCTGCCTGCTGCCCTGCTCCCATCCTGCCGCTGTCACACCCATGCGCTGGCGGCACCAGCCCTGCTCACACCCACTGACAGTGGAGCGATTGGGGCTGGCACCAGCAGCAGGTGCAAGGGGGGGCTGGTACCATCAGTGGGTGTGACCAGAGGCTGCTGCCCTGATTACCCCTCAGTAGCAGGGGGAGGTGGAGAAGCCTTCAGGGGCAATTGGGGCCAGCAGCCACCGCTCACACCCGCTGATGGTGCCAAGCTATCAGGACCAGCGCAGGGCACCGGCAGTGGGTGAGAGCGGAAGCTCTGGCACTGGCAGTGGGTGCGAGCAGGGCTCGCGCCAGCAGCAGGTGCGAGTGCTGGGCAGGACCATGGGGCACGGGAGCAAAGAATTTTCAGTAACCACCAGAGGCTTGCCCAGATGACAGTGACTGGTGTTGCACCTTGGTCTGGTACCCCTGCTCACCTGCTCCACCATCCTGCCACAGCCAACACCTGCCATGTTCCATGCTCTGCTGCCTGCTGCCAATGTTCTGTGCATGCCCCTGGTGTTCAGCAGACATCATAGCAACCTATTGTTCAGTTGTTACACCATTCGGTCTCTTTGCATAATAGGGTTTTATATCCTATATAATAAAGAGGTAATATGCCAATTGACCATCATGCCCTCGCACAAGATGGCTGCCCCCATGTGGTCAAAGATGGCCCCCCCCATATAGTCACAAGATGGCCACCACAAGATGGCCAGCAGGGGAGGGCATTTGTGGGCCATCAGGCCAGCAGGGGAGGGCAGTGGGGGGGGGACCAGGCCTGCAGGGGAAGGCAGTTAGGGGCGACCAGGCTGGCAGGGGAGGGCAGTTGGGGGGGACCAGGCCTGCAGGGGAGGGCAGTTGGGGGCAACCAGGCCTGCAAGAGAAGGCAGTTGGGGGCGACCAGGCTGGCAGGGGAGGGCAGTTGGGCATCGATCAGGCTGGCAGGGGAGTGGTTAGGGGGTGATCAGGCTGGCAGGCAGAAGCGGTTAGGGGCAATCAGGCAGGCAAGCAGGTGAGCGGTTGGGAGTCAGCAGTCCCAGATTGTGAGAGCGATGTCTGACTGCCGGTTTAGGCCCCATCCCACAGGAGTCCCAGATTGGAGAGGGTGCAGGCTGGGCTGAGGGACACCACCCCCCAGTGCACAAATTTCATGCACCAGGCCTCTAGTATATAGATAATAATAAAACAGCAGACACTGGGAAGAACAGTGGATGCAGATATAGGAGATAGGGGTTTCAATCATCACTCTACCGCTTACATATGTGATTGTGGGTGAGTCAGTTCACCTTTCCAAACCTCAGATTCCTTCTTTTTTTAAAAATATATTTTTATTGATTTCAGAGAGGGAGTGGGAGAGAGAGATAAGAGCATCAATGATGAGAGAGAATCATCAATTGGCTGCCTTATGCATGCCCCACAGTGGGGATGGAGCCCACAACTGGGGCATGTGCCCTGACCAGGAATCGAACTGAGATCTCCTGGTTCATAGGTTGACACTCTACCACTGAGCCACATCAACTGAATTCAGTTTCTTTCTTTTTAAAATGGAGACAATAAGTAAGATCCGTCTGTTCTTTCCTTCCAAGCTTATTGTGAACACCAAATAGTTTTCTGGGAGAGTGCTTTGAGTGGTATAAAGTAAGTTAGAAAAATTAGATTACTATTATTATTTGGGTCATTTTTTTTCAGTGTACCTAGCTTGATGCTAAGGATAATAGCTTGTCCAGAAATGTAAGACACAGTCTAGATGGGGAGACAGAATTTGTATGTGTGTATGTGAATAGTACCTGTTTCATTCCTCCACTAGGATATCAATCACACTTTATTATTATTGTTTCTTTTCATATATGTCTCCCTCATTAGAATGGCTAGCTGGAGGGACTAAAAAACCCATATGACAATATATAGCACTTCATGAGTGTTTACATGGATGGGAATTAGCTATGCCAGGTGGAGTGTTCAGAGAGCTAAGATTTGAGCTGAGTCTTGAGGAATGGTTACAATACAGTTAAGAGATGAGAATAGGAGCATGTATCAAACAAGAAGCAGGACAGAGTCTGACACTTACTTACTCCTGATGTATGCTAGGCATTCTCTATTGGCTACCTAATTTAGTATTTACAATCATCTTGTGAGGAGGGATTATTATACCCACTTCCCAGGTGAAGAAATTTATACTCAAAGAGGTGAAATAACTGCCCAGGGTCCCAGAGCTTGGAAGTAGCAGAACATGGCCTCAAATACATGTCTACCCAACTCCATATTCTCTGTAGTTATAGTCTAGAATTAGTGCCTGGGATGATAATTCGAGACTAAATCACAGGGGGCCTTGAATTTATGTTAAGGAATTTGAACTTTATTCTGTATATAGTCACTGGGAAGATCTTTAAGGAGGAGAAAAACAGTGTAAAAATACTTAGGGTAAATCTTATAACAGTATTAAAATATTAAAGTTAATATTTTTACATTTACCTTAAATTTTTTATAGAAGAAATCTTAATGAATATAAAGATCTAACACCCTTGCATAGTTGTGCATGTGTCTATTTCCATATTGTGTTCATCAGGCCATGATTATTTTTGTGGACATTTTTTACTTATATTATTTTACTAGAGGCCAATTGCATGAAGAGATTCGTGCAATAGGCTTTCCTTCCCCTGGCTGCCAGCACCAGTTTTCCTCCAGCACCTGGAACCTAGGCCTTCGCTCCGACCACAGTGGAAAAGCCAAGCCTGGAGGCTTCTCTGCTCTGACCAGCACGGAGAAGCCAAGCCTCTTCAGTCTTCAGTCTTCAGTCGTCTTCAGTCTTCGCTTGGGCGGAGTCTTCAGTCTTCGCCCTGTGCCTGCATATGCAAATTAACCACCATCTTAGCTGGGTTAATTTGCATACTCATCCTGATTGGCTGGTGGGCGTAGCAGAAGAGTGACACTTTGCATGTTTCTCTTTTATTAGCATAGATATGCATATATTTTTTTATCTGGCCCAAGTCCTTGTCAGTTCATACATAACACGTTTTGGTTAAATGCTTGTAAGCATTGACTCATTTGTTTGGTCTGTTGGATGCTTCTATAGCTCTGGATCTATTTTTGTTCATCAGTTTATCTTGTTCATTATATTCTACAAATGAGTGAGATCATGTGATATTTACCTTTCTCCATCTGGCTTATTTCACTTAGCATAATGCTCTCCAGGACTATCCATGCTGTTGTGAATGTTTAGAGTTCTTTCTTTTTTATAGCAGCGTAGTATTCCATTGTGTAGATGTACCACTCATCTGCTGATGGGCACTTGGGCTGTTTCCAAATCTTAGCTATTGTAAATTGTACTACTATGAACATAAGGGTGCATATATACTTGCTGATTGGTGTTTCTGTTTTCTTGGGGTGCATTCCTAGAAGTGGGATTACTGGGTCAAATGGGAGTTTCATTTTTAATTTTTTGAGAAAATGCCATACTGTTTTCCACAGTGGCTACAACAGTCTGTATTCTCACAAGCAGTGCATGAGGATTGTTGTTGTTTTAATTTCTTTTCTTTGGGTTAAATTCCTTTGGATCTTATCCCCAAAGTGAATCAACTGGATCACTAAGTATGAAATGTCTCACCTATATGATTTTGCAATTCATTCACACTGCTGCAAGATAGAATAAGCCCGGTGTACAGTGCCACCAAATATTTGTAAGTGCATCCATTTCACCATACTTTTGCCAGAAACGTCTTATAAAAATTATGTATATTTAGCACTGGCTGGTTTGGCTCAGTGGATAGAGCGTTGGCCTGCATACTGAAGGGTACCGGGCTCAATTCTGGTCAAGGGCATGTGCCTGGGTTGTGGGCTTGATCCCCATTGGGGGTGTGTGTGTGCGGGAGGCAACCAATGATTCTCTCTCATCATTGATGTTTCTATCTCTCTCTCCCTCTCCCTTCCTCTTTGAAATCAATAAGAACATTTTAAAAAATTATGTATATTTATTTTCTACAGACTGACCTGGAAACTGGAGACAGAGGTAGGAAGGCAAGTTAGGAGGCTGATACAATAGTCAAGACCTAAGTGAAAAAAGCTTGAGTTTTGATGATGATGAATTTAACAAATTGAAATTTATCATCAAACATTGACTAAGCACCTACTATGTGCCTGGCACTGTACTAAACATATTAGTACGTAATTAAAATATCTCAATATCTTTGTAAAATACTATATTATTGGTATTAATTATACATATAAGGAAACTGAGACTCAGAAAATTGTTGTGAATACCCTAGGTCAGTGGTCGGCAAACTCATTAGTCAACAGAGCCAAATATCAACAGTATAACGATTGAAATTTCTTTTGAGAACCAAATTATTTAAACTTAAACTATATAGGTAGGTACATTGTTATTAACGTAATTAGGGTACTCTTAAGGCTTAGGAAGAGCCACACTCAAGGGGCCAAAGAGCCGCATGTGGCTCGCCAGCCGCAGTTTGCTGACCACGGCCCTAGGTCACAAAAATACAAACTTCAGAGCTGATTTTCAAACAAAGACTTTATGAATATATAACTGCTGGAAGAATTATAAAGAAACAAAAATCCAGACTTGTTAGTGACCAAAGAGAAATGGTGCCAAAGGAGATGGCCTAGATAGCTTTGGTATTGTGTAGTTTTCCATTTGGATAACCATCAAAGTTTTTTATATTGTTTTTTCTTCCAGGAGACTCTGACAGTTTCAGCAAAGTGTGGCCTCCAGGAGAAAAGCCAACCATCATCCGCCCCCCAGTGAGACCTCCAGATCCTTTCTGCCGGGCAGCTACTCCCCAGAAAACAAAGCCAGATATTGTAGTTGGCAATGCAGGGGAAATCCCATCATCTGTGTAAGTGGGGTTATTCTTCATCCTTGACCTAAGGCCAAACTTAGGCCACCAGGAAGGCTTTCAGGATTACCATTATGGTTTTGAAGGGTGTACAGTGCACAATCCTGGGCATCATTCACTTCATAGTCTAGGGAAATGCACAGACCAGCTCTGTTCAGTGTTCTACTCTACACTGAAGGCTGAGAGATTTCCCCAAAGCTGACGTACTTGAACCTTAGTGCCTAATAAGAGAACCATTGTTTCTAGCTATATTGATGTCTGATGGGTGGTAAGATTACCTTCTGTTTTCATGCTCCCTTGGCTCTGGAATTTTTCTTTTTTTCTTGTTATTGCTACTGGTTTTAAAAGTAATTTAATGAACAGATTCATTCATTGTACTTATGCCTTAAGGCTTTTTTTTTAAAAAAGCAAAGTATGACTTTTAAAAAATCTTCCAAAATGACTCAGCTTCTCCAGAGAACCTCTTGCAGGGTATGAGCTGAGCTGATGTCCCACACATTACCTGAGGCTGGGCTGCAAACCAAGGAGCCAGAGGTAAAGCTTCCATAGCCAAACTGGCTGGCCTCTCCTCAGTCATTGCCTGAGACCCCTCTCAGGATATTTCCTCCTGGTGTTTCTTTTTTTGTCTCTCTTGTTTTCCATAATTGTAAAATCAGGCAATTTTTATTTTATTTATTTTTAAAATATGTTTTTATTGATATTAGAGAGAAGAGAAGGGAGAGAAAAAGAGAGAGAAGCATTGATGTGAGAGAGAAACATCAATTGGCTGCCTCCTGCACGCCCCCTACTGGGGATTGAACCTGCAACTCAGTCATGTGCCCTGACGAGGAATCTAACTGGTGACCTTCATTGCAGCACGACCAACTGAGCCACACCAGCCAGGGCATGGAACCAATTTTTTAAAAGCTTTCGCCATTTTGACTAATTAGCTAAGTGTATTTACACAATGCCAAACATTATACTTTGAAACGTAGGACTTGTTTCACTTATTTCTCCCAAGAATAACCTGAATGGGCAACGTACTTAGACCATTTTGAACCAACAGGTAGCAAGAGATATCAACCTTAGAACTGAGGGTGCCTATTATCCCTGAACTATTTCACATTCTCATACTTGGGTTTTTCCCTCAGACCCAAGTTCTTTGTAAGGTAAGGCAGACCCTGGCATTGATGGCCCATCTGGTTCATATTTTCTTGTTCTTCCATTGGCCATTAGTTCTCATACAAATTCCAAATCAATTCATGGGACTTGGTTGGCTTCTGTTTACAGGGTGGCTTCCAGGACCAGGTTCTTTGAAACAGCTTCTCGGAAAATAGGAAGGTAAGAAACAGGTGACTGAAGAAAAACAAAATAACTTTTTAATGAATGTATCATAAGCATCTCATTTGCTCTTTTATATTCTCTTTTTCTCTTTCTCTGTATTTCTGTCTCTGTCTCTATTTGTCCCTTCCTTTCCCACAACTCTGTCTCCATCTGTCACCCTGTATTTTAATCTTTTTTTCTCTATCTTTTGTCACTTTATTTGTCTCTCATGCACTCTGTTTCTTTCAGTGTCTCTGTCATTCTCAGTCTCTATCAGTCTCTCTTTGTGTTTTTCTACTTATGTCTGTTTCTGTCTTTGTCCCTCTGTCTCACTGTTTCACTATTTTTATTTTGCTATCTCTCTCTCCTCATGTCTTTCTTTCTTTATCTGTCTCTGTACATTGTATCTTTGCCTCCCTGACTGCCTTTCCATACCTTACTCTTTCTGCCTCTCTCTCTCTCTCTCTCTCCACTCACATGCCAAGCAGTATTATAAAAACATTGCACTCAATGTAGGTCTTATTTTTTGTTAGTTTACGTTTTTACACCTATTACATTCTTAAGGGGAAGCTAGCAAGAATATATAGAATGCAACACTCTAACATAAACAGCCTTAGAAAAATATAGCCCTAATTTCAGAGGTAAACATTCTACTTAGGTGATTGTTCTCATATTAGCTGCACATATAAATCACCTTGAAAATTTTAAAAGAAAAAACAAACACAGAATCCTGCCTTCTACTCTAGACACACTAAACTAAAATCTCTAAGAGTAGGGCCTGAGAATCTTTTTGTTTTATTTCACCTCTCTCTCTCCCTCCCTCCC
>NW_005370432.1:625836-628456 GCF_000412655.1 Myotis brandtii
TTCCCTTCTTCCTTCTTCTCAAGTACTGATACAGACTGTCCAAGACCTGACATTTGGGACTGTTTTAACTAGAACACCTGGACAAATGATTGCTTAGCCTCAGGGGCTCTTGTGAATTTGCTCCATGTTGCTTATGAGAAAGTTTGAAATTATGCTTCTGGATGGGTGACAAGAGTATAACTCTTGTAGGTGGTTAGTTAAACACAGAAAAATGTGCCTTTACCAGTAGTGAACTGAGGTAGGTTTGACATCATCTAGTCAAAACATGTCCTCACCACGACATGATTCTCCACAGCAGGTCACCTTTTAAGCATGATAATGCATATTCAGAGTTGACTGAGTTGTAAAAATAATCATTCTTTTGGTGATGGGAAAGATAGACGTGGAAGTAAAGACTGGAGGCAGGGAGACCAGTAAAGACCAGAGGCTAATCATCCTGGCAAGAGTTTATGAGGACCTGACCTCTGGCATTGCCAGTAGGGATAAAATGGAACGAGAGATTTTAGATAGATTCAATAAGACCTTGTTGACTTTTCAAATATGGAACATTGGAGAAGGATTAAGAGAGGAAAATCTAATTTGGGTAATTAAATAGATGTTAATAATAATTAATCATGGAGGAGCAGGTTTTGTGAAAAACCTGCTCTACTCAGTTTTAGACACAGTGTTTTTGAAGGCCCTATGGGACATCCAGATAAAGATTTTCACTAGGTAACTTCAACTTAGACTAGTATTTGGGGTTGGACTACAGATATTTAGGGTAGAACCTTTTAGTATAACTATTACACTTCATGGGGGTATTCACATATACAAAAATGTGAATAGTAGCTCTTTTGGGAGGGGGGATCCTCAGTATATGGTGGTGATTGAAAGCATGGATGGGAATACAATCACTCAGGGAATAGGTGTAAACAGACTTAAGAGAGAAGAAAAAAAATGTTGAGGATAGACCCTGAGACCAGCTGTTGTCTGGGATATTCTGTCCACACTATATGGGGGTTTAACTCTTCAGGATTGTCCTTTCCCTCCAGCTGTCTTTAGACAAGTCTAATTTAGGATTGATCTAAGTACATCAAGAGGCCAGGCAAGGCTGGTTTGGTCTTCATGTCAAAAAAGGATTCATGTTTCACATGGCATTTGCCCGCCATCCTTGCCCTTCTCCCTATTAGAGATAATTACAGAATGTAGTGTTTGGTCTCGGGCCAATTTCTCTGGGCTCCCCTAGTCTTCCACAGTCTGGCACACAAGGTCTGTCACTTGAAAGATGTTATTGTGTCTGGGAGACTGGGCTCTCTAAATCTGCCAGAGAGGTAGTTCAATCTATAAGCAGGGAGAGCAGGGAGCTCAAGGCTTTGAAAAATCTAGATGAAATCACTTCCCCATTTTTAAAATGACCTCATTGACACTGGCATGTAAGGACCCTTACCCTTGCTTTGCCTTTCCAGTTCTGATTTCTAGAGTCTTAGTGAAATGTCTTTCCTCCTTTACCCACAGTTCTCAAGGCAGACTTCCTGGAGATGAGAGTTGAAGACTCAGGTATGTAGTCTCCCACCCCTGATTATAGAACCTTGTAAACATGAACCTTCTTTAAAAAAATAAAATAAAATTTATACACACACACACACACACACACACACACACACAATAGTGGCCTTGTGCATGAAAATTCTTGCACGGGGGTGGGGGAGGGTGTCCTTCAGTCCGGCCTGCACCCTCTCCAATCTGGTACCCCTTGGGGGATGTCCGACTGCAGGATCGGGCCTACACTGGCAGTCAAACATCCCTCTCACAATCCAGGACTGCTGGCTCCTAACTGCTCATTTTTTTAAACTAGAGGCCTGGTGCATGAAATTCATGCACGAGGGGGGGGAGATGGTCCCCTCAGCCCAGCCTGCACCCTGTCCAATCCAGGACCCTTCGGGGGATATCAGACTGCCGGTTTAGGCCTGATCCCACACCAGCAGCCGGACATCCCTCTTGCAATTCGGGACCGCTGGCTTCTAACCGCTCACCTGCCTGCCTGCCTGATTGCCCCTAACCACTCTGCCTGCCAGCCTGATCGCCCCCAACTGCCGGCCTGATCACCCCCAATTGTCCCCCCACTGGCCTGATTGCCCCCAAATGCCCCCCCTGCCAGCCTGCTTGCCCCCAACTGCCCTCCCCTGCTGGCCTGATCACCTCCAACTGTCCTCCCCTGCCGCCCTGATCGCCCCTAACCGCCTCTGCCTCAGCCCCGCCATCATGGCTTTGTCCAGAAGGACGTCCAGAAGGTCTCCCGGTCTAATTATCATATAATGCTTTTATTTGTGTGTATATATTAGAGGCCCGGTGCATGAAATTCGTGCACTCAGGGGGTCTCTCAGCCTGGCCTGTGCCCTCTCACATCCAGAAGCCCTCAGGGGATGGCCAACTGCCATGGAGGCGGAGGAGGTTCCCGCCACCAGTGCTGCGCTAGCCAGCCATGAGCCTAGCTTCTGGCTGAGAGGCTCTCCCCCTGTGGGAGAGCACTGACCACCAGGGGCCAGCTCCTCCATTGAGCATCTGCCCCTGGTGGTCAGTGCACATCATAGTGACTGGTCATTCTACCATTTGGTCGATTTGCATATTAGCCTTTTATTAT
>NW_005370432.1:629236-648080 GCF_000412655.1 Myotis brandtii
TCTGGGATTTATTTATCTTCTATAATTGAAACTTTGTAGCCTTGAGTGGAGCACAGGCAGCTGGAAGCAGGTATCTGGGATTGATTTATCTTCTATAATTGAAACTTTGTAGCCTTGAGCATAGCCCAGGGCCAGCCAGGGTAGGTGGGAATCTTGGCTTCCTCCATCGCCAGGGGCAACCCAAGCCTCCTGCTTGCTCCAGCTCTGTGGCCGCCACCATCTTAGTTGGGTTAATTTGCATACTCGCTCCTGATTGGCTTGTGGGCATGGCTTGTTGGTGTGGCTTGAGTGTAGGGGAGGGATGGTTAATTTGCATGTTTCTCTTTTATTATATAAGATGTTTTTATTGAACTCAGAGAGAGGGAGAGGGAGAGAGAGAAACTTTAATGAGAATCATCAATCAGCTGCCTCCTGCACACCCCCCACTGAGGATTGAGCCCTCAACCCCAGCCTGTGCTCTGACTGGGAATTGAACTGTGACCTCCTGTTCATGGGACAGTGCTCAACCACTGAGCCACACTGGCCGGGCACACATAAGACTTCTTTATGGGATCTGAGTTTCTGATGATTGGAATACTGTGTTGGTTCAGAGACTGGAAACTTACCTCCATGTCTCAGTTCATTACCCTATAATTACTTACTGCCTTCTAATTCTGAGATTCTCTGTGTTTTTAAGTTTCTTTCTTCTTTCCTTTCTTTCTCCCCAGCAAAACTACAGTGTAGTTTTACAAATTGCTTTTGAATCAAGTTTATTAGGAATCCTAGACTGTGACATTTGGGGCAAGTACATTTCATTCTCTGAGCCTCAATTTCCCAATCTGTAAAATGAAAAGGTTGTAACTTTCTTACTCTGGCATTCTTTGGGTCTATAATATGATCAGTAACTTCTCTTTTGGCATTATAGCAGGAACCAAGAGTCCAGCTTAGTATTTGTAGTAGGACTTCATTCTTTCAGACCCAATCACTATTTCAGTGTTACCCCTATGAAACTTCCTTCTTAGTCCTTCATATTTGTCTGATGTAAAGCACTTTCACATCCATTAGCTCATTTGATGCATATCAAATGCTAGATATAGGGAGGATAATATGAATTTTAACTCAACGAATAAGAAACTGAGGTTCAGAGGGGTTAAGTAACTTGCTAAAGTCAACAGGAGCCATGGAGATCATGGAAATGTTTTTATCTAGGAGTTCTGATTGTTTGACTATCAGATTGCTGGCATAACATGAACCAATATACACAGAAATGAGATCCAGGTGTCTGTCCCAGGCTTCCTTTTTTTTTATTATCACTGGCAGTCCTCAGAGATGCACAGATAGATAAGCTTTTTCCTTATCAGCCCTCATAGAGGTGAAGTCCCAGTAAAAGGAAGTGTGGAAATATTGTAGTGTTATAAATGCTATAAAGGCAGTGGCCATGTTACAGGGTGGGGGATAATCTCAGAGGTATCAAGCTTCTGCATCCCCTGTAGACTTTTGGGGGATTAGAGTTGAGGCCAAAGGCACACAGTTTCTATTCCTGAGTATAGGGACCATCTTAGGCCCTGTTTCCTGGGATCAGAGTTATAAGGGCCTTTTCCTAGCCAGTCCCTATTATTCAGATTAGCTACCAAATGCATGCTTAGCTACCTACCAAGGAGGCCCCACTACTCTGTGGCTGTTAAGTATATAACCAGTCTTAGCTAATTTCCTACTCTCTTCTTTCCCTTTCAGGTTTAAAAGGCTTGGCCTCTGAAGACCCTTTCCAGGTTTTGGAAGGATCTTCAAACCCTGTGTGCTGAGTCATTTTGTGCTGAAGAACAGCTCCTTCCTGGCCCTGCACCTTTAGGCTCTAAGATGCTATAAATAGGGAGCACATGTCCTAGAACAGGTTTATTTCTCCTTTTTATTCTGTCTTTATCCCGTCAGAAGTTCTATTTTGAGCTCCTGTACGACTGTGAATGGCTAAACTCCCTCAAGCCAGACTCTGCAGAAACCAAGCTATCCACTGACCTGAGTTGAAGAGGGGAGCTCAGTTTTCAACTCTTCCTGAACTTCCTGCCTCCTCAAAAGGACATCGAACTCTGAATGATTTGGGACTAACCACTGATCTCAAAAATCTTACCCTGAACTGAAAACTACTTGGGTTGGGGCTTTACCTAGGAAGCAGGGAAGTAGGAATGTTTGCTAAACATCAGAGAATCATAACATGTCTCTTACTGATGATATGGACCCTGGTGCCAGGTTGGAGCTCTCATGCTGCAATATATTGCCAAGAACCTGTCTGCTTCTGTGGGGCCAGACAGCTTGGGTGATGTCCCCCCACAAACTGTCCATGTGAACTCAGGAAGGTAGCCTTCCTGCTCTTACATACAACCACCTAAGACAAATCTGCAAAGCACATTTTGCAGGTCAAAGCCTAGGTCTGTTTGAATTATTCTTCTGCCTGTTTTGCCCTGGCAGCTTCCTTTCCAAGTAAGCAAGAAAGAAATAAAGAAAAGCTGAAAACATTTCTTTAAAGAAGGGAGCTGGTATTTGTCCTGCAGGAGTTCAATTTTTGGGTCAAATGCTGGGAAAAAATGTTAAGATGGATTGAGGCCAGGCAGCTGTCACATTGCATCATATTTGTCTTCTGCAGTTAATTGCTTTTATCTCCTGAAAGAAGCAGTTTTTAACCCAGTGCTCATGGATTCAGGAACTTCATGAAGCCTCTGAAATGGTGTTCAGAATTCCTCAATAATTTCTTTTTCTGGAGAGATGTTCATAACATTCCACTGAATTTCAAATGGGCCTGTGACCCAATAAAGGTTAAGAACCACAGCCTTCAGATAGACTCTTTTTACAACTCATATAGTATTTGATTGGTAGGGTCTTGCAAAATCATTTAGTGTAATTGCCTAGTTTACATAACACATTAGGAGCCATGCTTAAAGAAGACCCCAAGTCCTTGGGCTCCTATTCAAGGTTCTTTCCATTACACCACAGTTACCTAGCAAGGGGTATTATGATGGGTGGATTTAGTGGTCATTATTTGGGGGGTTTGGCTTTTACCCTCTTTCTTAATTCCCCACATATTTGTTACCAAATGAAAAACTCCCAGACAAAAGCTCTTAGTTTTCTTCATTTGCCATCTAGATCATTGGAAAGGAACTAAAACATAATTGGTCCAGTTATTGAAAAATCTGAGTAGACATTTATGATTCCATTTTGTTAAAGGGAAGGTGCTAGAGCAATGTCATTGCTTATTTTACTATGTAGATGCCAATGGCACAAAACAGGTTCTCAGAGTATCAACCCAAGGGTCTTTCAACTCTACTTTCTTTAGGTGACTATTTTACCATATAAAGATATCTTCTTCCAGTAGCAGAGCACACACTGGGGATGACGAATAGGCCTTTCATCTGGGTACTATTTTGTTTCTATCATATATGCACACTCATTGCTTCAGATGAGCCTCACACAGTCATATCATCTAGGCAGAGCTCTAGTGTGCGGCCTTAGATAAATCCCTTCTGAATCTGTTCCTCCATTTTAAAGGGTTACTTTATATCCAGTTATCTGTAGCTAATGGACATGAGAATCACCTAGAGAGATAAGTGGCAGATGGGGGATGAGCAGGAGTTTTCTCTCATTTTATTGAGACTTAGAGAGGTGACATAACTTGCTCTAGGAAGTAGATTGGGATGTAGGTTTTCTGTGTTCACCTATGCTACAATGCTTCTGTAGGAGAGGAGAAGCAGTCCTCCAAAACCTCAGCACTTCTGGGAAAGTTCAGGAGTGTTAAGCTCTTAATTACTTCAACCCAATTGTTTCAAAACAGATTGATTTTTCCCCTGTTGGAGTATATCCTAATATTTTTATGACTTGAGACTGCAGAACACTCTTTTGTTCTTCATTTTGTCCTCATAACAGTCCCCAAAAATAGGTAAGACCACATATTTTGCCCCCCTTTGACAGATGTACAAATTAAGGCCCAGGACCATTGTTTTAGTTTTCTATTGCTGCTGTAACAAATGACTACAAATTTAGCAGCTTAAAAAAATCCACTTATTTTCTCATGGTCTTTATAGGTCAGAAATTCTGCATAGTGTGGCTGGATTCTCTTCTTAGGGTCTCACTGAATTAAAATCAAGGTATCAGCTAGGATGTGGTTGTCATCTGGGGCTCAGAACCCTCTTCTAAGTTCTCTGGTTGTTGGGAGAATTCAATTCCTTGTTGTAGTAGGAGAGGTCTCCATTTTTTGACATGAGGCCCCTCCATATTCAAGATTACAATGAGTGACACATCAAATCCTTTTGCTTCCCCTTCCTCTGACTCCCTCTTCTGCCTCTGTTAAGTTGCTCACCTTTCATTGGGGTGATTTTATTGGGTTCATACAGATAATCCAGGACAATCTCCCTATCTAGAATAATAAAAGCGTAATATGCTAATTAGACCTGATATCCTTCCAGACGACCTTCCAGATGAAGCCGGGGCTGTGAGGGAAGCCTGGGTCCCAGATGCCTGCCAGCGGCTAGAGCAGGGGTCCTCAAACTTTTTAAACAGGGGGCCAGTTCACTGTCCCTCAGACCGTTGGAGGGCTGGACTACAGTTTAAAAAAAAACTATGAACAAATTCCTATGCACACTGCACATATCTTATTTTGAAGTAAAAAAACAAAACGGGAACAAATACAGTATTTGTATTTGCATGTGGCCCGAGGGCCGTAGTTTGAGGACCCCTGGGCTAGAGGGAAGGTGCTAGAGGGAAGCCAGTGCCAGCAGCTGGGGGAAGGAAGGCCTACTCTTGCATGAATTTCGTGCACTGGGCCTCTAGTTTTAAAATAAGTAATAACCTAAATTACATCTTCAACCTCTCCTCTATCATGTAATCACGATACTGAAGATTAGGGTATGGGATCTTCTTGGAGACCATAATGCTGCTTATAAGGCATGAAGCAGCTGCCTACAGAAGCCCTGCCTCACAGCATAAAGACACATGCTTAATCTTGGAGTAGACTCTATGTGGGTAGTTAGGGACCCTGGTATTGCCCAACTTCTCCCATCTTAAATACACAACACACCAAAGAAAGTGGTGGCTGTAACAAATGACTATAACAAAAGGGTGGGGAGTGCTCTTTGGAAGCTGAATATATTCTTAGATGATACCTTGATGCTGATTACCAATCCCTTAACTAGTCTCATTCTATATAGTAGAAGGGGGCAGAAGCAGTGTCCCCAAAGGCCAAGATGAGATATGTATTCCCCATATCTCTTGGTCACTTGCACTACTGCATGCTAAATGTGTTACCTAAATGCTTTGCATGGGTTTACTGTTTTTCCTGATAATATTCCTATGATGTAAGTATTGGTCTTAGCTTTGTTTTACTATACAGCTGAGAAAACTGAGGCACAGAATAGCTAACATCATTTGCTCAAGTTCCCACAGCCAGGAAATGGTGAATTCAGGATTCAAACCCAGACCATCCCCTTAACTAATCCCCTGTGGTTTAGTTAATTCAGAGAAGAGATTGAGGCCAAGTTGATTTCAAAGTCCTTTGCACCTTTGATCCTCTAAGGTTGCTCACAGAGTACTGGTATTTTGGTAACCCAAGTCAATCCAGCTGAGTTTTCTGAAGGATTCTGTTAAATTTAGACTTGCTGGGTTTTATGGGGCCAATGGGGTGCAAAGTGAAGGTGCCCAATTTTTTCTAAGAGGCTGGAAGATAAGGAGACTTTCAGTCCAGATGGTTGGGATCCCCTATGGGTCAGACCCCAGGAATGCTCTTTCCAGAGCAATATTTCTATCCGGGAGCCTCCTCATGAGATAGGGGATCTCTCTATTTTGTTATGAACGCAAGTGTCACGTCCTCTGAGCCTCTATTAATCCAATTTCATGAAAACCCATGCCCTCTGAATGCCTAAAAAGGTGCCTAAAATCAAGACTGCAAAAGAGGACTTTTCTGGTCCTGGCAAACAGAAATAGGTGGTGGCCTTTCTTAGCCTTTGGCAAACCTGTGGGAACTGAGTTTTTTACTAGTTTTGTCAGCCCTGGATTTATCCCTCCAGCTTCTACTTCCTCGGCTACTTCCATCTAGGTCTCATAATGATGACAGGTGCCATCCTATTATAGTTTCCCCCAGAGCCATCAAAATGTGAGATAGGTGTGGTATGAACAACCTTTTGTTCATTCACCCTCTTCTCCACCCCTATTACCATCCTGCATGACTCAGAATTATGTCTCCCTTCTGGGTCTGTGATCAGAGGGACTCAATAGAGACTGAGTTCCTTTGTTGCTCATTGTTTCTTCTTTGCTAGCCATTGCTGATAAGACACTTGGCCTCTAACTACCCTGGAAGGAACTTGACCACCATTATTCATACTCATGCCTCAATCACCATGGACAAGTTACTTCACCCAAATAACCATGATTGGCCCTTAAGAAGTGCTCAATTATTATTAACCACCACCAGCAGCAGCAGCAGCAGCAGCAGCAGCAGCAATGGTAGTGGCTGCCTCATTTTCTATCAAGGAATGGAATCTTCTCTATATCCATTCAGGCTAGTCACTAGTGGATTATGTTTGCTCTTCAAGATCTTTCCAAATGTTATCCACCACCTGATTTATTGTTTTCTTCAATGCAGTGTAACCTGATTGGTTAGAAACTGTTATGTCTCTTGGCCCTATAACTAGCCACCCTGACCTACACCACCCTATCTAAGCCGGCCCCAAACCTGGCTCAATTTCCCCCCAATTTTTTTTCTCTCATGCAAGAGTTTCATCCCAGGCCCACCTACTCTGCCCTTTGCAGTTGTCAACAGTCATGTCTGGAGGATTCCTAGTCCTTGAGGTATGACAGGGACTCCTTCCTATGACAATTCAACTCTTGGTGATGTGGTTTGGGTACCTTCACCCTCATGAGAACCCCTTATGCACTCCCTACATTGCCTTAATCTTCCTCCTACATTTTGTACTTCTACTGTCATTATAATTGTGCTTATTGTGTTTCTTCAAAGGTACTGGTGATGCTGGTGGGGAAATAGGAAATAAGCATTATCCTGATGCTGGCTGATTTTACACTTAATTGGAAATTAACCCTGGCCTCTTGATTGTCCAGGTTGTATTTAGATCCAGCAAGAAATCACATTATTTTCCCCGAAGTGGATAAGACATCACAAAATGCCTAAGGAAATGGGTCTAAAGATACTTTAAATAAATTTGAAGAGCTATGAGAAAGAAGTATTGGCAGCCAAGTAGCCAGGCTGTTCACACTGTGACAAAGGGAAAAAGGGACTGAGCTCTGACCACAAGTGGACAGGTTATGAGAAATCAATCCAGAGTATTTGTATGATTTATATTTCTAGAATTCAAGGCCTTGAGAATTGAAACAAGGCTCACAATGTAGTTGAGGGTCCTCTGAGAGCAAAGGAATGAAAGAAACATCTGTCAGGTGCCAAGCATGAAGTGGGAAAGCCTTCCCAGGAAATCTGGCATGAGTTAGGTATGGCCACCTGGCAGGCACATTGCCTACATTTTATATATAGGGGTGGGCAAAAGTAGGTTTGCAGTTATAATAAAAATCAATAATACAATAATTAAATAATAATACAAGAATAAACTGTTTTGCATACTCACATCTGTAAACCTACTTTTGCCTGCCCCTGTACATTGTCTCATTTGAGCCTCTTAACCACCTCATTTTATTCCCATTTTACAGCTAAAGAGATTAATACCCAGAAGACTATTACTGCCTAAAGTCACATAGAATGTCAGTGGTGAAAGCTAAGATAGAAATGGAGACCTGTGGGAGTTTTGAGCCTGTACAAAGATGGCATATTTTCATTACTGAAAACTCCTCTAATATGGAAGACCCCAAAACCCAGTGTTGAACTGGTGTTTGGAGACAAATAAAACAACTTTTCATTGCCTGTAATGTGCTGTTGTAGATGGGGAAATGGAGGAAAAATTTTCTGTGTGGCCAGTACCTGAAGCAAATTGAGGATAGGGAAGCTGCAGGTCCATCACTAGTTTATATGGAGCCTTTGTGTGAATTAGAAAAAGCACTCCTTGCTGAAGATACTTTATGGCCATCTGCCAGAAAATTGTAATAAGTATACAAATCTCCAATTGAAATGGCAGAGGCACCCCTGGATAGGACCATCTCAATTGTAGTCAAAGACTCTGGGAAGGGGCCCAGATGTGTAAAATAATCATGGAACTAACTGAGACATTAATGAGTTTGCCTCAGATCTGTATAAGACCTAGAAGGTCATTTACAGACCAAGGCCTGCATGATTCTAAGGGAGAAGGAGTTATAGAAGCTTAGTTAGTGGGAAGGAAAGGCTTTGAATTATAATATTACTTTATATTTTCAAAGCCCTGAAAGCTTTAGAGTACTGTCTGGTAGTTGAGAGAAAGAATTAGGCAATGGAGGAGGGAAAGTCCCTTTGTTAGGCAGTTTTACCTGGATTTCTCATTTATTCCTCACAACAGCCTTAGGGGAGATAGTGTTATCCTCATTTTAGATATGAAGAACCTGAAGCTCTACAAGGGTGAATGGCTTCCTTCAGATCACACAGATATTAAATGGCGGTGCTGGGGCAGCTAGGTGTGTCTAACAACAAAAATAATGGTTTTCTCCCTTCACAGTGTAACTGTTGGGCAGTTGGGTATGTGTCCAATCCATCAGTTCAGTACTGGTGACAATCTTTGAGAATAAAGAAGATGTACAAATCATGCTCAAGGGCCCCTGAACCTTGGCTGGGCAAAGCATAATAGCCAATACCCAGACCATGGTGATTGAGGGCAGACCTGTGTAGCCAGGGTCTCCTTGGTGATTATTAGCTTTCCCCCATTCATACTAGTGTCTTCAGTGGGAAGTGGAGACCATATTTTTCTCCCTCTCCAACTCAGACTTCCAGAAAACCCTAGAGGCATCTGTAGACATATACACATCTATACATCTTTGGTTGTGGGTTAGGAAGGGGCATCCATGGAGCCACCTCTTTGCTCTTGCTTACTTGGTACCAATGTGCAAGAATCTGGAACCCATATGTACCTGAGCCAGACAGTGCTGTGGTTCTAAGCCCAGCTTCCATAACCTATGGTCAAGATATCAGTCCTCCAGATAACTGCCTCCATTCTTGCTATCATCTCAGCAGCCATCTCCAGATATAAAGGTAGAAGGGGAGGTCAGAGAGAGCTGACCAAGCAACATTTTGCTGCAGTGAGGGAGCAAGGGTGGGTGGACACAGGAATTCACCACAACACATGGACACAATATACTTTCTCTATCAGCCCTCCCAAGCTTTGTAGGTTGGGTCTTAAAGTCAGTCAATAGCCTTGGCTTTTCTCCAGCTTCATGAAAAAAAGCTGATTTCCTTCTAGGAGAGTCTTCCTCCTAAGGTAGTTCCTTTGTTTTCTTCTACAGGTCTGAGAATGGAAGAATTAAGAGATTTTGAAGAGATAGAAAGGGCTCTACATTTACTTAAGAAATATTTGGCTGGAGCAGGGAGTTTCTGCGGTTTGGAGGTTGACTAGGTTAGGGAAGTGGATTAGTGTTTTTGGGAGAAGAGACGGCGCCTGGGGCATGAGCCTACCCCAAAGAAAAGGGTATCTAAATTGTTCACGGTTCCTTCTTTGCCTAAAAAATGACATTTATTCAAAGGAAAAAGAAAGACAAGATGTCCATCCCTTGGCTCCCTTCCCTCCCCCCTCCTGCTCCTCCTCAGCCTCCATATCAATCCCCAGAGGGAAAGTAGGGGAGGGTGGGGGTAAGGGGAAGAGATCAACCAAAGGACTTGTATGCATGCATATAAGCCAAACCAATGGACACGGACAACAGGGGGATGAGAGCATGAGTGTGGGGGGGGGGTTGGGGGGTAATTGGGGGATGAGGACACATTTGTAATACCTTAACCAATAAATAAATTAAAAAATAAATATATGGCATTGACTGTGTCAGGCACTGTGCTCAGTGCTTTACAAATATGAATGCATTTAATCCTTGCAACAACTCTATGAGGTAGATATTATTATTACCAGTTTAGAGATTAAGAAACTGAGGCACAGAGAGATTAAGTGGCTTTCCCACAGACATATAGCTATGAAATGGTGGAGCCAGTATTCAAAACCAAGTTCCCAATTCTGAGGTTTTTAACTACTATATGATATTGCCCACATGATGCAGTAGCAAAGAATGTGGACTTTGGGAGTCAGGAAGACTCTGGATTTTAATGCCTACTTTTACACTTGACCGCTATCTTACACCCTGACATATAACTTCCCTTATCTAAACCTTAGTTTTCTCACCTATAATATGAAGGTGATGGCACATGCCTCTCAGTGTTATAGTGAAGAATCTAATGCAAAGTGCCTAGTCTGGAGTAGGTGTTAAAAGTTGGTTCCCATTTTCATTTTCCTAAAGCTTAGCACTAAATTATGATTTTGTATCCAGACTCACTAGCCAAGTCAACTTGGTCTGTACTTGTGCTAAGCAAGCACTGACTGGCACTATGGATGGCATTCACTCCTACTGGAGTGCCAGGTTTCCACCAGAGGAGCTGATGCAGCTAGCATTTCTGAAGATGGAGTTCTTCTACTATTAATTAGTCATATGGTTCTGTCTCTGCCCAGACATTAGGATGACATGGCCAGTGGGAGAGATTGATAATTGCAGGAAATTAAGGCATTGTTCCTAAACCAGAAGTCTCATTCACTTCCCTCCATGCACCCCACAATCTGTCACCAGTATCCTTTGTTAATGGGTGAGCCAGTGGGCTTAGTTGGAAATGCCTGCTTAACCTAAAAATCTTGTAGACCAATTCACCATCCAACTGAGTGTAGTGAACCATCCAAAAGCTGGGCTCAGACAGCGGTTCAAATTCTTCCTCTTAAATTCATTAACAATCAAGAGGGCAAGTTGCTTCTCTTCTCTGAGTCTAAGTTTTTTCACTTGTATAATGGAAATCAATGAGTGCTCATCTTCAATAGTTGCTGTGAGGATTCAATGAGATAATGAAGGTGAAGTATCTGACACAGAAATGTTAAATAAAATGAAGCTATTAATTCTGGCATAATCTGCGCAATAAAACAACAAAACTCAAGAGTTCCTCTGGGCCTCTAGTCTATATATATATAAGGCTAATATGCAAAATGTCCCCTCAAGAGTTCGACTGGGCCCTAGCTGGTTTGGCTCAGTGGATAGAGTGTCAGCCTGCGGACTGAAGGGTCCCAGGTTCGATTCCGGTCAAGGGCACATGCCCAGGCTGTGGGCTTGATCCCCATTAGGGGGCATGCAGGAGGCAGCCAATCAATGATGTTTCTCTCTCTCTACCTTCTCTGAAATCAATAACAAATATATATATTAAAAAATGTGCATTTTCTCCATCTGCTTACAAATGCTTCAAAAACATTAATAAAAAAAAAGAGAGTTCCACTGGGAGACCGGGAGTTCGATCGCTTGCTATGATGTGTTCTGACCACCAGAAGGCAGCACAGAACAAAGGGAGGCCCCAGCTGGCAGCCAAAAGGAAAGTCCCGGCCTGCAGCCAGAAGGCCCTGATTGGCCCTGATTGCTGGCCAGGACTAGGGACTCTACCCATGCATGAATTTTGTGCACTGGGCCTCTAATATAGAATAATATTGAATATAAATTGTAATTGAAAAATTAGTAAAAGATCATTTTTTTAAAAGAGTTCCCAATTGCCAACAAAATTGTTTTGTAAAGGTTCTTCATGACCTACTCACACAAGGTCTTTATTAAAAGGGACATAGAAGATTCTGCCATGTAGACCTTGTCTCATCTTCTTCCTGTCTCCTCTCACCTCACCCACAGCCATGCATTTTATATCCTATAAAATCTGATTCCATGGATGTTCTCCTTATATTTGCAAAAGTCCTATAGGAAATAAAATTCACAAATTTCAGAAGCATGGGCAGGATTAGGGATACCAACAAGAATGGTAAAGCACACAGGGTCTAGTAAGCCATTATACCCTTGGTCTGGAGGGCTAACACAATGGAACAGTATTACCAGAGCCTAGTGAGAGCTAGAACTGTGGAGAAGTTCCTAGAAAGAGCTATAATCAGGGAAGACTCCAGTCAGTGCCAGAAATGAGACCCAGAGCAAGGAAGGAGTAGGGATAAAATTCCAAGACCTTCTTCTCCTCCCACTCTTGATCTGTCAGTGCCTCCAATTAGCCAAACCCTGCCATAATCCAACAGACAAGTTGATACATTCCACAGGGTCAGCCTCATGGGAAACAGAAGAGGAAAGAGGAGGGCAGATAATTATTCTGGAGGTATAGAGGATAACTAGAGAATAACGAACAAGCTCAACTTTTCTACCTTCATGCCTTTCACATTTGGTTCTCTAAAACTGTAATGACCTTCTGTGAACATACTCATCTTAAGGCTTTGCTCAAATATCACCTCCATAAGAAAGCTTTCTCTGTTTCATTATAGCCACTCATTCTCCAGTCATACTTACTCAAACACTAATAATTCTATGTTGTAAGTATGTGTATTTTTGCCTGGATTTCTGAAGAGTCAAATAACTTATCAGGATCAGGGGATTAGTTTTATTCAACTGTGCAGTCCAAGCTCTTAGTATGGGATCTGGCTCAGGTGTGCTTCAATAATGTGGGTTAAACTGAACTGATCATCTCCACCCTAAAAGCTTTATTATGGGAGGGTGTTTTTAAGAAATTCAGATACCAAGTTAATTTTCATTAACAACCTGTCACCCCTGTCGCTGGGAGCAGTCTTTCCTAACTCACTAGATTCTGTGGAACAAGTAACATTCCTTAGGGTTAGCTTCATTTGGAGGCCTCACAGAAACTATCTCTTGACATTTACCAATGTTTTACAACCAATTTTCTCTAAAGATAAAATTCCCAATACCCACAATTTGACAAATTATAGGAAAAGCAAAGTGCTCTGAAACAGATAGTTACATTTTCTATCAATCCCTGAATGTTGCTTTAGGCTTCACCTAGATTTCTTATCACAGTCTAGGGAGCCAAATAAGGGCAACTGTTGCAGCAGGCAGTCTTGACAGAACAACATCAGATTAAGTAGGTTTCTTCAGATGGAGGCAGTACTCTTCAGGTGGCCTCAACCATTCCATTCAAGGATAATGACTGGCTGGTGTGGAATAGAATTAAAGAAGAAAAAAAAAAGGAAAGGATATTTCCCATGAGCTGCTTTTCATCTGCTGTCAATATGAGTAAAGATTGATTAAGTGCTCTTAGACCAAGCCAATGTCAAAGGTTGAATGTTTTAACCCAGAATATTTCTTTAGCTCAATTTAACTTAATTCCCCTTTCGTCCAGTGCCTCCAACACTTTCTGAGTCTCTGAAACAGCTTCCATGAAGACAAGTGTCAAAGAATGCTGAGAATTTAGGCTCTAGCTCTGCCACTCACTTGCTGTGGAATGTAGTCTCTGTGTCTTGACTTGTTTCTTTATTTTCAAAATTGGCAATTCTGAAATTCACCTCATAAAGTGCATTGGAGAAAATAAGAAGAGATCAATAAATTTGCCAATCAGGAAGGAAGACAATGTGGTATTTGAGTTGGGTTAGATGTGCTAGGCATGGAGGTGAGGAAGGGCATGAAAGATTGAAGAACTAGCAAGCTCCCTGATGCAGATGCAGCTGATGTGTAGGGTGCATGGATGTGAGTGACAGGAGATGACCACTTGAATGGAAGCTTTAGGAATGTCTGTGAAGAGACTTCAATGCTTGTAAGGTATTGAGACATAAGAACCAGGGAGATGGCATGGTTAGTGGAGAAACTGTTCTCAAATGTTTTGGTTTCAGGACCAATTTATACTCTTAGAAATTATTGAGGACCTCAGAGAGCCTTTGCTTTTGTAGTTGATATATATTGATGTTTACAATATTGCAAATTTGGATTTTTTAAAGTTTTGATTAATTCATCTAAAATAACAATAATAAACTAATTACTTATTAAAATAAATAACATCTTTTAATGAAATATATATAATTTTTCCAAAACAAAACATAGAGAGAAGAATTATATCATTTTAGTATTTTGCAAAACTTTTTATTGTCTGGTTTAGTAGAAGATAGCTAGGTTCTTATGGCCATTTCTGCACACAATCTATTATGTTGTTTTGTTTGAAGAAAATACAGAAAATCTGGCCTCACTCAAGTACATGCATAGTCTTCTTTGAGACTAAACCAAAATGCAACACATGTAGTTTTTTTTAAAGTTAGCTGCAATGTGGAACCAGAAACCATATCAATGTACTTTGCATATTCTATTACATTAAAATCATTGGTCTATCTTGCACTATGAATGCTCCATTTACTCGGGCATGATTTTGTAGCATCATAGATTGGTTATTTGGAAAATATTAGTGCACTTAGTCATGCAAATCTGCATGTACATTTTATTACACAATACTTTAAAATCATGTGTTAACATTACCATTGATTGGAAACTGTCAACCTCATCTTGGCAGAAGTAAATTTTCTAAAATTTTAATTTTCACTTGAAAATTAAAATTTTATAATTGAAAACAAATATTGTCAGTTGTTGTTCTTGAAGTGGCTCACACTATTCATTTTCAAGAAAATATCTGCCAAATACCCAAGTCTGAATAACCATAGTTTATTTGTCAGTTGCTCTGTCAATTAAGATGGTGTTCCATGAAAAAAGCAGTTAGTTTAGCCCACAACTCATAAGTGCTTTTCCTTGAGAAAACTATCATACTTTGTTGTGCAGCAGAGGCATTTTATGAGTACTTTCAATTTTGTCACATAGAATATTGTAAAGATATATACTCTGGGATTGAGATTTGAAAAAAATTAACAATTTTTACTGCTTAATCAAGGACACTTTAAAAGCAAACTGACATTTATTTTTATGAGATTTAGTGGTGGTGAAGAATCCAGTGACTAGTAGCACCGTTTGGTTTCATCACCTTGATTCATGCTGAGTTGCCATCCATGCAAATATTCACACAGTGGCAAAGGTAAATGATTTTAATGTTAAAATACTAACATCTTAGTATTGTTATGAAAACAGTTTTGACCTCATAGACACCCTGAAAGTATCTCAGGGACCTCCAGAAGACCACAGACCATTCTTTGAGAACTGCTGGTATAGAGATGGTTTGAAGGCAGAGATAACTAGAAATAAAAAGATGAGTTAAAAGATGGTCACAGATAATACAAGCAAGAAATGATGAAGACTTAAACTAAGGTCATCACAATGTGAATGTTGTGGCAGGTATTGATGCAAAAAATTTAAATATTCAATCAATAACATTTTGGTCCTTCTGTTGTGTTCTCAGTAACTCTCTCTAAACTGACCACTTCTCTGCAGGCCTGTAAACACACTCAAATCTCTTCCATCTTAAATAAAAATTCTTCCTCAACCATTATGTCTTTCTCATTCTCCTCCATCTCTACCCCTCTTTAGTTCCTGACCTATTGTTCTTCTGTACATAGCCATGACTTTTGAGAAAGCTAGTTATACTCAAAGTCTCAAATTCCTCACATTCCTTTCACACCTCAACCCACTACAATCTGGCTTTCCTTCCCACCAATTGACAAAAATTGCTCTTGCCAAGGTCACCGAGCACCTCAGTGATATTAAATCTAACAACACTTTTCAGTCTGATTCTATTTGTCCTCTTTGCTACATTTGATACCAGTGTCCACTCCTTCCTCTTTTAAATTCTGCCCAAGACAATATCTTAGTTTTTCTCCTGCATCTTGGCTACGTTTTCTTAATCTCCTCTGTTGGTTCCTATTGGACTTTTCTCAGAGCTCAGTCCTGGGCCCTATCCATCTATTTTATAAGCATTCTTCCCAGCGGCCTCATAGATCCTCGTGGACTTAAAAATTATATATTTTTTTCCAACAATTGTGAAGGCTGTCTCTTCAGGCCATACATATCTTCTGATCTCCAGATTTACTAATCCAACTACCCACTTAACATCTCCATCTTAATGTCTCCCTGTCATTTCAAACTTAAAATGTTCAAAACTGAGCTTTTGATTGATTATTCTCTCTTCGTTCAAGTCTGCTTTTTTTTCATCTTCCTCTTATTAGTAAATAGTAGCTTCACCTACCCAATTGCTCACATCAAAAGACCTGGACATCATCTACATGTCTCCTTTTCTCTCATTTACCATCTAGTACATCAGTAGTCCAGACAATTCTACATGCAAAATGTATCTCAAAAGTTTACACTCTATCCCTCCCTGTAGTCATCACTTAAGTATAAGCCATCACCATCTCTCACCTGTAATACTTTAATAGCCTCCTAACTTGGTGTCCTCATTTCCCCTCATTCTATAATAAATGCACCACATGGCAGTCAGAGTGATCATCTAAAAATGTAAATCACAATATACAATAACAGATATCAAACTATACAACAAGGCCATTGTAATAAAAACAGCCTGATACTGGCATAAGAACAGTCATATAGATCAAAGGGACAGAACAGAGAGCCCAGAAATCAATCTGGGTCTCTATGGTCAATTAATATTTGACAAAGGAGGCAAGAGCATGCAATGAAGTAAAGACAGTCTCTTCGATAAATGGTGCTGGGAAAACTGTACAGGTACATGCAAAAAAAAAAAAAAAAAGAAAAAAAAAAAAAGAAACCAGGCCACCAACTTACACCATACGCAAGAATAAACTCAAAAAAATGGATAAACTTAAATGTAAGTTACGAAACCATAAAAATCCTAGAAGAAAATATAGGCTGTAAAATCTCAGATATTTCTTGGAGCAATATTTTTGCCAATAAATCTAGGGAAGGGAATCTCAGGACAAGATAAACTAATGGGACTACATCAAGCTAAAAAGCTCCTGCACAGCAAAAGAAACCATCAATGAAATGAAAGGAGAACCCACTGTGTGGGAGAACATAATCGCCAATGATACATCCTATAAGGTGTTAATTTCCAAAATATATAAAGAACTTATACAACTCAACACCAGAAAGACAAACAATCCAATTACAAAATGGGCAAAGATCCCTACCTGGTTTGGCTCAGTGGAGAGAGCGTCGGCCTGTGGACTGAAGGGTCCCAGGTTCAATTCCAGTCAAGGGCACATGCCTGGGTTGCTGGCTTGATCCCCAGTGGGGGGCGTGCAGGAGGCAGCCAATCAATGATTCTCTCATCATTGATGCTTCTATCTCTCTCTCCCTCTTTCTTCCTCACTGAAATCAATAAAAATATATATTTTTTAAATGGGCAAAGGACCTAAATAGGCACTTCTCCAAAGCAGACATACAGATGGCCAATAGATGTATGAAAAAATGCTTAAGGTCACTAATCATCACAGAGTTACAAATTAAAACTACAATGAGATATCTCCTCACACCTGCCAGAATGGCTACCATAAATCTATGAACAAATAACAAGTCCTGCATCGATCAGACTGTCAAACCTCAGAGGGAAGGTAGGGGAGGGTGGGGGTAAAGGGGAGAGATCAACCAAAGGACTTGTATGCATGCATATAAGCCTAACCAATGGACACAGACACCAGGGGGGTGAGAGCATGAGTTGGGGGGAGGGTAGTGAGGGGATAAGGACACATATGTAATACCTTAATCAATAAAGAAAAAAATTTAAAAAAAAATAACAGTGTAATAAAGAAAATTATATTAAAAAGAAAACAAAAACAAAACAAAACAAACAAACAAACAAAAACAAGTTCTGGCTAGGATGCAGAGAAAAGGGAATCTTAGTGCACTGTTGGTGGGAATGCATACTGTTTCAGCCACTGTGGAAAAAATATGGAGTTTTCTCAAAAAGTTAAAAATGGACTGCCTTTTGTCTCAGCAATCCCACTTCTGGGAATATATCCTCAGTATGCCGAAACAGCAATCAGAAATAATATATGCACCCCTATTTCATAGCAGCACTATTTATAATAGCCAAGATCTGGAAATAGCCCAAGTACCCATAAGTAGAAGTGTGGATTAAAAAGCCATGGTACATTTACACAATGGAATACTATGTGGTTGTAAAAAAGAAGGAACTCTTACCATTTGTGACAACATGAATGGATCTGGAGATTATTATGTTAAGCAAAATAAGCCAGATAGAGAAAGACAAATGCCATACTTACATGTGGAATCTGATGAACAAAATACACTAATGAACAACATAGAACCTGAGGCATGGATACATGGAACAAACTGACAGAGGTCAGAAGGGAGGAGAATGGGGCGGACTGGATGAAAGAAGGTGAAGAGATTAGCCAAAGAGCCCATGCACACAGACAACACTGTGGTGATGGCCAGAGATGAGTGGTAGGGGCTGGGTGGAGGTGGGTGAAGGCGGGGAGTGAGGGATGGGGAACATCTGTAGTATTGTCAACAATAAATAAAATGTAAATTAGATCATGCTACACCCCGGCTTGAAATAGTTTCCTTTTGTACTTGACATCCCAAATCCTTATATGCCCTACAAAGCTCTTCATATCTCCCAAGATTACTTCTACAGCCTCATCTCACAGCATTCTTTCCCCCATTTTACACTCCTCAGGTTACATTGGGCTACTTCCTTTTTCTCAAACATGCCATTCTCTCTGTCTCAAGGTTTTAGCACACACTTTTCTTTAGAATTAGACAGTTTTCATTTCTTTGCATGGGTAACTTTTTATTGATCAGATTTATCTCAGAATTAAAGTTAATTCCTCAGAAAATCTTGCCTTGTGATCTATCCTCCTATCTACACTAATAAAAGAGAAACATGGTAATTAGCATACGACCGCTACCCTTCCCATTGGCTAATCAGCATATCCTTATGCAAATTAACTGTCAGCCAAGATGGCGGCTGGCAGCCATGCACTGAAGCGAACAGGGAGGCTTGCTTGCTCCAGTGACAGCG
>NW_005370432.1:649070-658176 GCF_000412655.1 Myotis brandtii
ACCCCCTGATTGGCCCTGCTCTGTGAGTGACAGGAGGCAGCGCCCCAACCCCCTGATCGGCCCTGCTCTGTGCGTGACAGGGGGTGGCACCGCAACCTCCCCATCGACCCTGCCTTGAGTGTGACAAGGGGCGGTGCCCCAACCCCCCAATCTGCCCTACCCTGAGCATGACTGGGGGTGGCATCACAACCTCCCAATCCGCCCTCCTCTGTGCATGACAGGGGGCGGCGCCCCAACTCCTCAATCGGCCCTGCTCTGAGCCTGACCAGGGGCTGCACCTAGGGATTGTGCCTGCCCTCTGCCACCCGGGAGCATGCCTAAGCCAGCAGGTCGTTATCTCCCGAGGGGTCCCAGACTGTGAGAGGGCACAGGCCGGGCTGGGGGAACCCCCCCCCGAGTGCACAAATTTTTGTGCACCGGGCCTCTAGTTTAATATATAATCATGCATTTGTTGTTGTTATTATTTAAGAGCTGTCTCATCCAAGTGTTGTGAGGAGCACTCCAACTACCAAATGACTGGGAGCAGGACTCTCAAATTTTGAAAATTAAGCAATCAGAGCTTGAAATACTTGCATGTGACCCCAAGAAACTATGATAATCAGTCATTTGTCAATTGTCAAGGAAGGAATTAAATAAAATGTGAATCTGTATCTCATCTTGGCTCTGCATTTTTCTCCTCATTAGCAGTATGGTGTGTCATAGTTAAGTGTGTGGCATCTAGAGGCAAACTTCCTTGCTTTTTTTTTTTATTGAAGTATAACATACATACAGAAAAATGTATATATCATATGTGTACAGACCACTGAATTTCACAGAATGAACACATGCATGTAACGGCACTTAGATCAAGAGACAGAACATTACAAGCACCCTGAAAGGACCCTGTTCCACTTACCCCCGACCCCCGACTCTACACCCATCCAGTGGAAAATATTATCCTCACTTCTAACACCATAAACTAATGCTACCTGTTTCTGTAATTTATATAAATGGAATCATACCATATCTACTGTTTTTTTCTCCATCTTCTTTTGCTCAATGTTATGCTTGCCATGTCAACCATATTGTTCTAACTACAGGCTTGGTGCATGAATTCGTGCACGGGTGGGATCTGGTCAGCCTGCCCTGATTGGGGCTGGCCGGCCGGGGGGAAGGGCCGTGGGAGGTTGACTGCCAGCCCCGCCCCGATCGGGCTGGTTGGCCAGCCACAGTGCACATCATAGCGACAGGTTGTTCTGGTCATTCCAGTCGCTTGGCTTTTATATATACTGTTATAGATATAGATAGTTGTGGTTGGTTCACTCCCATTGCTCTATAGTATTCAATTGTGTGAATGTTCCACAATATATTTATCCAGTCCATTTGACTATTAATGACCATAAAGTAGTTTCTGACTATTGGCAATTATGAATAGTACTGCTATGAACATTTCGTTACATGGCTTGTAGTAGACATGTGTGCATTTCAGTTAACTATATTCCTAGGAATGAGAAAGCTAGGCCATTGTGTATGCATATATTCAACTTTAGCAGATACTGAAAAAATGCTTTTCCAAGTGGTTGTACCATTTTGCATTTCTATGTGCAATGTGTGAGAGTTCTAGTTTCTCTAAATCCTCACCAACACTTGGGATTTTTGTATTTTTCACTTTAGCCATTCTGTTTTTTCTGGAATGACACCTTATTATGGTTTCCTTTTGCATTTCATTTGTCTGATGACTAATAAAGTTGAGCACCTTTTCTATATGTTTATTGGAAATTTGGAAATCTTTTGTAAGGTGCCTGTTCAATAGTTTTGCTCATTTTTATTAGTCTGTTTTTTTCATTGATTTGTAAGTGTTCCATATATATTCTGAAAATATATCCTTTTTCAAACATATGCATTGCAAACATCTTTCTTCAATCTGGCTAGAGTGCATTTTTTTCTTCTTTGTTGGTATATTTAGAGTTATTAATTTTAGTATACTCCAATTTATCTATTTTTAAATGTCTTTAACACTTTGTGTATAATGCTTAAAAAATTATTGCCTCTTCAAAGACTGCCAGGGTTTGAATACTGGCTCCACCACTTTCTATTAATATGACTTTGGGAAAGTCACTTAATGTCTTTAGCCCTTCATTTTTCACTAGACTATTGCTTCATAGGGTTGTTGTGAAGAATAAGGAAGATGATGCATATAAAGTAGTTTAATACCACACCAGGCACATAGGATTAATCTAAATGTTTATTCTTTTTTATTTTATACTATAGGCCCGGTGCACAAACATTTGTGCACTCGGAGGGGGGGGGTTCCCTCAGCCCGGCCTGTGCCCTCTCGCAGTCTGCAGTCTGGGACCCCTCGGGGGATGACCACCTGCTGGCTTAGGCCTGCTCCCCAGGGGATTGGGCCTAACCTGGCAATCAGACATCCCTCTGGCAGCCTGGCAGCCCTCGGGGGATGTCCACTTGCCAGCGGGGAGCAGACCTAAGCTGCAGTCAGACATCCTTAGCACTGCTGAGGAGGCAGGAGAGGCTCCCACCACCACTGCTGTACTGGCAGCCATCAGCCTGGCTTGTGGCTGAGCAGAGCTCCCCCATGTGGGAGCGCACTGACCATAGAGGGCAGCTCCTGCATTGAGCGTCTGCCCCCTGGTGGTCAGTGTGTGTCATAGTGACCAGTCATTCTCAGTCTTTCTGCTGTTAGGGTCAGTTTGCATATTACCCTTTTACTATATAGGATAGAGGCCTGGTGTACGGGTGGGGGCTGGCTGGTTTGCCCTGAAGGGTGTCCCAGATCAGGGTGGGGGTCCCGCTTGGGTGCCTAGCCAGCCTGGGTGAGGGGCTGATGGCTGTTTGCAGCTGGTCACACCCCCTTCAGGGTGGGGGTCCCCACTGGGGTACCTGGCCAGACTAGGTGAGGGGCTGAGGGCCGTTTTCAGGCTGGCCTGTGACTGAAGCTCCCAGCCTCTCCTTTTTTTCTTTTATTCTGGGATTTATTTACCTTCTATAATTAAAACTCTGTTGCCGTCACTGGCGCTCCCAGCTCTGAGGCCGCGGCTGGCTGAAAGCAGGTATCTGTGGTTTGTTTAGCTTCTACAATGGAAACTTTGTTGCTTTTGGAGCTGTTGCTTTTGGAACTTAGAGCTGGGCCGCGGCAGGCAGGGAACCTTGGCGTCCTCCATCACTGGAGCAAGCAAACCTCCTGCTCACTTCAGCTGCATGGCTGCCAGCTGACATCTTTGTTGGCAGTTAATTTGCATAACTTGCTGATTAGCCAATGAGAAGTGTAGCGGAGGTATGGTTAATTACCCTTTTTGTCTTTTATTAGATAGGATTGTATCTCTCTTAGTACTGATAATTTGGAAGTGCTTAAATGTTTGTGGGCATTTCTCTGTTGAGTATCAAGGTCTACTTTCCTTATGTTACATAGCAGTTTAGAAGGCAGACTGCTACTACTACAGGTCATGTTTCCTTTTCAGCATTCTAATTTTTTTCAGAATTAAGATAAAAAAGAAAATCTTGAGCCAAAATAATTTCAGACTCTAGCACCCCATGTTTTAGAAGGTAAATAATAGTATCACACTGATCTTGGTTGTAAGAGATGGAGATATGCCAGCACAGAGGCATGAATTCCTAATCAACGGTTTGCAAGCAAAGATTCTAAAGGACAGTGTTTAAAGTAATGGGTTGACAGTTGTTGATACATCCAGGCTCAGTTAATTGGCAGGCAGGAGTAGAAACTTGGTATGAAATAAAAATTTTGAAATCACCCACATATTGTTGGTAATTGAAGTCCTAGGAGTAAATGAAATCTCCCAAGAAGAGTGTGTAGAATATTACGAGTCTCCAATATTTAATAATGGACTGAGAAGAGCAGGCAGTGAAGAAATCAGAAAGGTAAGAGAGAGCCAGGAGGGGCTACCCTCATATTGGTGGTATGGAGGGTAACAAATAGCAGTCAAGTGTGTAAAGAGCCACACTTGATTGGAAAGTTTAATTTGAGAAATAAACACTGAATTTGGCAATTCTAAGGTCATCTTGTATAGAACAGGTTGGAAAAGGCAGCATATTTTATGAGTAATTCATTTAACAAATATTCATTGAGCACCTACTAGGTAATCTTAATGACCTTTTACCTAAAGATAACCAGGAATATATCTGTAGTCAAACAAGGTGTCTTTATTATTCCTTGGAGTTAGGGAAGCTACATACTGCGGGGTTTCCTCTTAGTAAGAGGGTGCTAGATAGAACCTATTACAGGATTTAGGCTTTGTTGTGTGATTTTGGAAAGGGTTGAAGGAAGTGGGGTTTTGCACTAGATTAGATGATATCAGAAAGTAGGGACAATTTTATGAAAAGTTTTAATCTGTGATTCAACAAAATTATGAAGTGACATTGTTTTTGTTATATTGTAGTCTCAGAGTACTGTTTACGTGCAACAAGAGGACAAAATGGCCTAGCTATGATGTCAGACTAGTTTGTAATAAATTTGAAGTCCACCTGTGAATACCAGATCAATTCTGGATGTCAGGGACTGATTGTTTTTTCTCAGTCCCCTACTTATGGCCAAAGACACATAATATCAAAATTTTCACTACTACCTATATTTTATTAATTAGTGTCAGAAGAGTATCCATTGAATGTTCTCTGTAGTTGGCCCAGGGTTAATATTTATTCTCTTTCTGTTATAAGATGAATTTTTGAATCATTGGACATGACTGTGGCTGTTTAGTAACATTTAAGACTCTGAACAGGATATATCAGTCAACTGTATATAATACAATCAGTTGCCAGAAACAAATGGTTATTAGTACTTGTAACAGATTTTGAAGCCAAGGATCTAGAATATGTAACCCAGACAATAAAATGTCCCAGAATTCAGCAGGGTCTGTTTTATAGAGCCAGGTACTTTTTCTTTTAGCCTATTCACAGACTGTTCTACTTGCCTTTGGTATTTATACAGCTGCAACAAGAAGTATTTGCTATAACAAAAACTCTCTCTTAGTTAGCTAAGAAGAAATCAAAGGCTGTACCACTCCCCATGATAACATTAATTAATGGGTTTAGAATCAAACTTTGTTGGCCTTCCAGAGCAGAAATATTATCATTTAATGACTTCTGCTAAAGTTAGAGACAAGTTTTGAGCTACCTTTTCCAGTTATATTATTCCTATTGTGGAAATTATATGTCACATGAGACAGAAACCAATTATACTTCCTGAAAATTTTCTAGAATAATCTGTGTTTTATTTTGAGCTTCTGGCCAATATATTAAAGGAAATATGACTTACTAGAGCAGTGGTTCTCAACCTTCCTAATGCCATGACCCTTTAATACAGTTCCTCATGTTGTGGTGACCCCCAACCATAAAATTATTTTCATTGCTACTTCATAACTGTAATTTTGCTACTGTTATGAATCATAATGTAAATATCTGATACACAGAATGTATTTAGGCAACCCCTGTGAAAGGGTCGTTGGACCCCCAAAGGGGTCGCGACCCACAGGTTGAGAACCACTGTAGTAGAGGGATGGTAGTTTTAAATATTGGCAAATCTCTAACAATTACTCCTAATACACAGAATAAATTAGTGTTCAGATATCCATGTATAAAATAGTATCCTAGTGGAACACAGTTTATATTGAGAACATAAATATCATCCTATATTAGAAAAAGCCCTCATGCGTAACGACCTATCACCAGGAGGCTGCGTGCACAGAAGGCGAGCATGGGTGGGCGGGAACCTGATGCTGCATCCCCAGGGCGCTGGTGAAGACTTGACGCTGTGTACCCGTGGCGTCAGCAGGGACTTGACCAGGAGTTGCATTAGGGGAGTGCTGCAGCACAGGTTGCGGTTGCGGGGTGGGACTCCAGGGAGTCCTGTGTGGCGCCAGCCCCCTGGGGTAGAACTCTGGGACTCAGGGGAGTCCCACGCAGTGCCTGCAGGGACTTGACGCTGCATCTTCACGGGTGCGGCAGGGGCTTGATGCTGCGTCCCTGTGGGCACCGGCGGATCTGGGTCCCTCGTGATTTCTAGGTGTGCATGGGTGGGTGGGGACTTGACTCTGGGTCTTGATGCTGTGTCCCTGCGGGTGCTGGCCCAGACTCTTATAGGAGGGAAGAGGGAGCTAGATACCAGCACCCAGGACTTGACTGGGTGGCAGTGGGGACTTGAGGCTGCATTCCCATTCCCAGACTCTGACAGGAGGGATGAGGGAGTTGGATACCCACACCCAGGACTTGACTCTGGGTCTCATGGTGCTGGCGAGACTTGACACTGGGTCCCCGCAGGCTCCGGCAGGGACTTGAAGCTGCATCCCCATAGGCACTGGCCCAGACTCTGACAGGAGGGAGGAGGAGAGCCAGATACCTGCACCCAGGACTTGACTTTAAATGGGAGGCCAGTGTCAGATGGGGGCAAATCAAGTCTTCTGTTATAGAGAAAGGGCAAATAGCAATATTAAAATATTTCCTGTAATTAATTCCCTTTTAATGTGCACAAATTTTATGCACCAGGCCACTAGTTTACTATAATAGGAATGAATGAATTGTGTGTCCCTTGAGGTGCACTGATCCTTTTGAGTGGAATTAAACCATTTCTATAAAGCATGCTGAAGTACCTCTGAAGAGAACCAACTTAATATCATAGCCAGAATAGCCCCAAATATGTGACCCTATTTCTGATTGTCTAGACCTTATTGAAAGGATTGTAATAACCTCAGGATTTTGTTGGCATGAGGTCAGCACTTAATTTTTATAAGACTGAAGTTTGAGATTAATGATCTGAGGTAAACTTAAGTATGGGGGTGCTTATTAAAGGGAAGTTATCTTTTGAAAGGTTTATAGTAACAGCTATTAAATTTTTCTCAGGAAAGTCAGGTCAGGGGACACAGGGCCAGTGACCTGTTAGATTTACAGCAGTAGCTATTATCTGTGGAAAATGCATCTATCTATATAAAAGCCTAAGTGACCATCGCAACCGAACGGACTACCGAACAGGCTGCTTGGGGTGACTTGGCTGGCAGGGGGGTTAGTGAGAAGCGACCAAACGACCTAGCAGCAGGCTGCATGGGGTGACCTGGCCAGCAGAGGGGTTAGTGATGGGAAACCAAATGATCGACCTCGTTGCTCCACGCAGCCTGCTGCTCAGTCATTTGGTCGCCCCTCACTAACCTCCCTGCTGGCCAGGTCACCCTGCGCCACCTGTTGCTCAGTCATTTGGTTGCCCCACCCAGCGTATTGCTTGGTCGTTTGGTCACCCCTGGTTGCCCTACAGCCTGCTGCTCAGTCATTTGGTCATCCCTCACCCCCCTGCCGGTCCTGGATTGGAGAAGGTGCAAGCTGGGCTGAGGGGACCCTTCCCCTCCCCCATGCATGAATTTAATGCACCAGGCCTCTAGTAGGATAATAATTTTGCTTTCTTTTAAATTATAGGAGACCATAAAGTTCAGAAACCCAGTATGAAGACACGGAAGATCATCCTAGTGTTTTAGAGGATATAAAAGTGGAATAATAGGCCATATTAACAGTACAGTAAAGGGACAGGAAAAAGTTGAAGAATCCGAAGACTAATATATTTTCACAATTTAGGCAGAAGTTGTCCTCTGAAGTCAGTGAATTATAGGGTATGATTTCTAGATAAAATGGATGTTTAGTAGTCAAGAGGGAGAATGCAGATATTTTGAGCTGGAAAACATGAGTGTAAGTATTTATACCTTAGAATTTTGTTGCTATGTCAGTTAACAGTATCTAATGAGATTCTTTGCATCAAGACTAAAGGGCTGGTTTTGTTTCTGGTATCAAGATTGCAGATAATGTAGAGGAAGTTTAGGCATATGTTTTAGAAATGGAGCTTGTACTTGATGATAAAGATACATAAATCACATGAGTCCCATGAATTAATTAATCATATTTGCTTATATTATCAAATGCATGGGGTAGCCTTTTATTATTGTATAAGGAGATAGCCTGAAGATCCCAGAGGGAGTTGATCTTCTATATATTAAGGTTAATGGTCATACTTTAGGACATGAGAATTCAAGGGCTTCAGGAGTATTTTTAATTTTAGTTTTAGAATTTCATTAGTCCTCCCTATTTTTTTTTCTAAAGACTGTGGATGAAAATGCCAATGATATTTCTTGGTAAAAGGTAAAAATTTACAGAGTTCCCTAATAACAATATTAGTAAAATGAATATCTCTGTTATTAGAGAGTTAAATGGGAATTCCCCAGGTTGGAAAAGGGAAATCAAGCAGTTTTTTTAGGGGGGTTGGGGATTCACAGGGTTAGAACTCTCCAGTAAGAAAAAGCTTTAACCCATCCTGAGAATAAACAAACAATAACAAGAACATATTTATAGTCTGTTACAGAATGCATTGGTATGGAGTCCATTTGAAAGTATTTAAATAGCTTTTGAGGCATTGGTTTCTCTTCATATTCTACCTTTCCAGGTATTTTCAGTATTGAGTTGTTGGCAGGAGGATATATTTTGGCAATACCTCTAACATTGCCTGACCAAAGATAAATCAATATTGTAGTCAGTTTATATCTTCTATTATAGGTAATGACATGAAACATTTTTATTAAATTCCATTTAAAATTATTTGGTGCTATCATTGGGCTATCCTGAGAGTACCAAATATTATCTTCATGCAATGTGAACATCCTAACTTTTCCTGTTTAATTTTCTTTGAATCAGGGACTTATCTCTGACCATTAATAAAAAGCCTCTTTGAGGGATTAGCTAAAGAACATATATAAAGGGTGTCCCAAAATTCACGCAAGATTTGAATTTCACGCCATTTGTGCCATAAAGTGTTGCCAATGAAAAAAACAAAGATAGTGTGACAGCTGACAGTTGAGAGTTATTAAAAATGGAGCGCTATATGAAAGAACAACGCATTTTCATTGTTGAGCAATATTTTAAAAATGATAAGGTTTGGCATCTACAGTTCGCAATTTTCACGCAAAATATGGTCGGAATAGTGATTTAACTTCATCAACTGTGAAGAGATTAATTAAAAAATTTAGGGAGACTGGATCAATTAGTGATCTTAAACACTCTGGCCATCCTTCAACAAGTTGTTCAACACAAAACATCGAAGCAGTTCGTGAGAGTGTTGCTGAGA
>NW_005370432.1:658576-659770 GCF_000412655.1 Myotis brandtii
TCCATACATAACCCTATACTGTATACTTTATGAATCAATAAAAAATTTATAATTTTTAATTATAAACCTGGGTTTTCTATCAAAATTACTTCTTGCATGAATTTTGGGACACCCTTTATGGCCACAGACAGTAGTTTGGTGAAGGCCAAAGGAGGGGGAAGTGAGAGATAGGCAAAGGGTGGGGAAAAGAGAGATACCTGCAAGTATATTAACATTAAAATGTTTTAATAAAAAACTTTCTCCCATTCAAGCTGTAATAAATAAATAAACACACAAACAAAGAGCCTCTTTTAATTTCTCCAAGGTGTCTCTTTTCTGTGGCATTACAGGAGCAATTATCTTAGTTAATGCTGATTATTTAGCATGCTTGTCCTCGAAAGCATAACCATGAGATTCTGGGTCATTGCACTTTGAGTGACCTTTCATTTTTTTTATTATTGCTATATCCTTAGCAATATATGCTATACCAATGCATCTAAAAGTGCTTCAATTAGTCACCCTTTTTTCCTTAGGTCATTTTATTAAGGGTAAAAACTTCTTTGTTTTCAAAGCATTCCAAATTGGTGGGGTAACCCCAAAAGCACATCTACTATCAATGTCAATATTCGCTTTTACTTACTTCCAGTTGGCATGCCAAGGAAAGGGAAATTACTTTAGTTATATTAGATGATTTAATTTGTGGTAGTGGTTTATCTATTAAGAGCTAATTTAGGTCTGTAATAGCATTTTGTAAATGAGCAAATAAAACTAGGCCAGGGCTATGCAACCGAATTTCTAACAAAATGATTTAAGACTATGCTAACCAGAAACACCAATCAGAAAGGATATATGCACTCCTATGTTCATAGCAGCACAATCCACCATAGCTAAGATTTGGAAACAGCCTAAGTGCCCATCAGCAAATGAGTGAATTAAAAAACTATGGTACATCTACACGATGGAATACTATGCTGCGGTAAAAAAGAAGGAACTCTTGCCATTTGCAACAGCATGGATGGAACTGGAGAGCATTATGCTAAGTGAAATAAGCCAGTCAGAGAAAGATAAATACCACATGATCTCACTCATTTGTGGAATATAGAGAACAACATAGACTGATGAACAGGGACAGATCCAAAGACAGAGAAACAGCGATCAGACTATCAATCCCCAGAGGGAAAGTAGGGGAGGGTGGGGGTAAGGGGAAGAGATCAA
>NW_005370432.1:659856-668735 GCF_000412655.1 Myotis brandtii
GACACACTTGTAATACCTTAACCAATAAAGAAATTAAAGATTTTTTTTTTAAAAAAGACTATGCTAAGAAAGCTGACAGTTAACGATAATTTGGTGCCAAAAAGGAACCTCTTACTAATTTGGGCATTTTATAGGAAAGACTAAAATTCTAATTTTGTTCCTTGATACATTTTTTAACAAATTGTAGTGAAGGCTCTATGAATATACCTTTGTTTATATGCATTTAGGTATACACAGATATAAAAATATACCAATAGGTATTAATGTAAAGCTTTAAATATAGCTTTAAAATATACAAATTAGTTGATATATTTAAAGAATATATCACTTTTGTGGTTATAACATGATGGAGCTGATGGTGGAGGTTCATGGCTCCAACAGGGCTTTCTATAAGGCCTGACCTGGTGCCCTAGGATGACCAGCCCTGTCTCCTTCTGACTGGCCCCGCATCCATGACCTGACGTCCCTGGACACACGGAACTGCCTCCATGACCAGGTGTGCCTGACCTGGGACCTCTGGAAGACCAGACTGCTACCAGACACATGGACCTGCCACAGTGACCCAGTATACCCAATCTGGTGCCACCAAAATGAAGCCCAACTCGCCCAGAGACCTGGACTACCAGACTGCTAAAATGGAGAGACAAAGAAAAAAAACAGATGAAAGAAAAGGAGGAATCTCCAGAAAAGGAATTAAATGAAATGGAGGCAAGCAATTTGTCAGATAAAGAATTCAATGTAATGGTTATAAGAGTGCCCAAACAAGTTAGTGAGAACTACAATAAACTTAATGAGAACTATAAGGAACAAAATGAGAACTATATTAGCTTGGCAAAAGAGGTTAAAAAAACATGAATAAGAATCAATCCAAGGAAGGAGAAAATAGGGGCTGAATAGACAGACCTTTTTTACACCTCCTCCCAGGGCCAGATAGGGAATAGACTAAAGTGGGAAACATACACCCAGAATTACCAACCAAGTTCCAGCTGAAGAGAAGACCTATATCAAGGAAGGACCGAAAACACCTGGAGACAGGTATGAAGGTATGAGGAGAGATGCTGACCCAGCATCCAGGGGCAGCAGGCTGAGAGTGAGGAGGGAGCGCTGGGCTATAGGAGGGTATGTTCCCTCAGAATATAGAGGCCTGGAAACCAGGCTGGTCTACACATTCAGGAGCACCAGAGCCAAGACCCATGGCCTATGAAACATCTAGATGTGAAAGGTGGTAGAGCTGCTGGCCCCTGCATAGTCTGGAGACAGTAGACTGGTGCTGCTTGGAGAGAAAGCCATAGTTTCCAGTTTTCTTTTTTCTAAACCTGGAGCACAAGAGTTTTCATTTGGAGCTATTCACCCAAGGCTTTGGTGCAGGGAGGGAGACACAGACTTGAAGTGCCTTAGGAGAGGCTGACGTGGTAAGCATTGTAGGGAGACATGGAAAAGCAGAAGTCAGGAGTCCTACACTTGGTTGTGTGTCCCTAAACTAATATGGCCATTTCTCTTGAGAGGAGCTAACTGCTCCAAGTAGCTTCAGAGCAGGAAAAGAAAAAAAAACCCAGCCTAGATGATAACAGCCCAAAACACCCTCAGTAGCCCTGCCTGTCCTACACAACATTTTGACCTTTTCAGAGGAAACAAAAGCAGAGGTCAAATCTATGGGTTTGATCAGTCTCAGGGAGTGTCAGTGACTGGATTGGGCAAGGGGCCTACTGCCCTACTATCCTGGGAACCTGACTGGTACTTTCCCCATATGGGAGAGCTGATAGAAACTCCAGGTTTCCAGCTGATCCCACTGGATTGCACACAGGGATTTCTGTCCAGCTGAGGGCAGAGTAATATTTTGGGCCACTTGCAGAGGAGTAGCTCTGGGACAGGGAAACTCACCAATCACATTCTCTGAAATCTGAAAAGCAACTCCCCTGCCTAAAGCCCTTTCAAAAACAGACTTTTGTGCCCTAACCGGTTTGGCTCAGTGGGTAGAGCGTCGGCCTGCGGACTGAAGGGCCCAGGTTTGATTCTGGCCAAGGGCATGTACCTTGGTTGTGGGCACATCCCCAGTGGGAGGTGTGCAGGAGGCAGCTGATCGATGTTTCTCTGGCATCGATGTTTCTAACTCTCTATCCCTCTCCCTTCCTCTCTGTGAAAAAGCAATAAAATATATTTAAAAAACCCCACAAAACAACAACAACAACAAAAAAGACTTTTGAGTGATTAAGATTGACAGCTGACTAGCAGGCAAAGGTGGGCAGAGGCAGGGCATGGGGAACCAGGGAAAGTGTGCTGACCTAGTGCTGGTCCCCAGACTTCTAACAAACATGCTTTAGAGTGCAGATTGGTACCTCCTTGCAGCTAAGTCCTGTGGAGAGAGACACAAATAGTGGATCATTTGGAACTTCAAGCAGGTTGCTGAAAGCTAAAGGAGGACAGTTCCTGACAGTTGTTATCACTGAATTACCTCATGGTAAGCTCAGAATGGGCAGACAGAAGAGTCAGCAACAGTCATCTGAGGAGGATCCAAAGGGAGCTCCAAAGGGGCACCAAATTGCTGAAACGAATGCCACTTAACATTTTTTTTTCTTTTTTCCTGTTTATTTTCTTTTTAAAAAATATTTCTTTCCTTTCATTTTCCCTTTTTTATTTATCTTCTTTATCTATCTGTTTTATTGATTTATTCTTTCAGTCTCCATTTCATTCATATATATAATTTTACTCTTCCTCTTTTCTAGTCAATATTTTTTTTCTCTTTTCCTTTTCTCCTGCTTTCTCATCTTTTTTCCTTTTATTATTTTGGGTCTATCTGCTTTCTTCTACATTTTCCTTCTTAATCTTCCTTTCCTTTCCTTTCTTTTCTTTTCTTTTCTTTTCTTTTCTTTTCTTTCCTTTTTTTCCTTTCTTTTCTTTTCATTCTCCTTTACTTTAAACTGTTTCCCTTCCTCTATTCCCCTAATTCTTTACTCTTATTTTCTTTATTTCAGCTGGAAACCTACATATTCCTTCCCCATTTCTTATTTCTTGTTTGTGCTTTTTGTTTGTTTGTTTTTGTTATTTCTCTCCTCATATTTTCTCTCTCTTTTCTCCTATCATTCTTTCATTCATTTATCTTTCCTAATTCTCTCTCTTCTGCTCATTGCTGCTGTAGGGGTCTTGTGTATGTTTTGTTTCTTTTGTTTTTCATTTTTTGGTGTATTTGATTCTATTCTGTCAGCCCCCTCCACAATAGCTTGCACAATGTGGTCGAGGATGAGCCACATAGTCAGCCAACCTGAGAGGAGATTTCATCCACAAACAGGACAGTAACATTCAAGACACAACTACAACAGAGGAACCCAAATCACTCAAGCAAGGGGATTTCCTAGAGCACCCAGCTCAGGAATTCGAAGAGATTGCTCCACTGTGTGCCATAGAACACCTACTACATAACACCACCCCACAATGCCTTGGAGGCATAGCAATTTGTTCTAATACATAGAAACAAATACAAAGGGACAGCAAAAATTCAGAGACAAAGAAACAATCTCCAAATGAAAGTCGCCAGAAAAGGGACTAAATGAAATGGAGGCAAGCAATTTTTCATATAAAGTATTCAAAGTAATTGTAATAAGAGTGCTCAAACAATTCAGTGAAAACCACAAGCAATTTAATGAGAATTATAAGGGATTTAATAAGAGCTACACCAACCTAAAATAGAGGTTAAAAACAAATAAGAATCTATTGGAAATGAGGAATGGCATAGGTCAGTGGTCAGCAAACTCATTAGTCAACAGAGCCAAATATCAACAGTACGATTGAAATTTCTTTTGAGAGCCAAATTTTTTAAACTTAAACTATATAGGTAGGTACATTGTTATTAACTTAATTAGGGTACTCCTAAGGCTTAGGAAGAGCCACACTCAAGGGGCCAAAGAGCCGCATGTGGCTCTTGAGCCGCAGTTTGCCGACCACGGGCATAGGTGAAATAAAGAACATCTTAGACTAGTAGAAGCTGAGAACTGAATCAGCTATTTAGAAGACAAGATACAAAGACACACACATTCAGAGCAGCAAATGGAAGAAAAATTAAAAAGCAGGAGGAGACTTTAAGGGAGCTTTGGGACAACATGAGACATTACATTCCCATCATAGTGATACCAGGAGGAAAAGAATCTAAGAAAAGAATAGAGAACCTATTTGAAGAAATACTAGCAGAAAATTTCCCTAACCTGGTGAAGGAAAAAGTCACTCAAGTTCAGGAAACACTGAGAGTTACAGTCAAGATTAACCCCAAAAGACCCACACCTAGGTACATAATAATTAAAGTGGAAAACATGAAAAACAAATAATCTTTTTTAAAAATATATTTTATTAATTTTTTACAGAGAGGAAGAGAGATGGATAGAGAGATAGAAACATCAATGAAAGAGAAACATTGATCAGCTGCCTCCTGCACACCCCCTACTGGGGATGTGCTTGCAACCAAGGTACATGCCCTTGACCAGAATCGAACCTGGGACCCTTCAGTCCTCAGGCCGAAGCTCTATCCACTGAGCCAAACTGATTAGGGCAAAAACAAAGAATCTTAAAAGCTTCAAGAGAGAGACAGAAAGTTACCTACAAGGGAGCTCCCATTAGATTGTCAGCTGAATTCTCAATAAAAACACTTCAGGCCAGAATGTAGTGGCATGAAATAAACAAATTAATGAAAACCAAGGGACTGTACCCAAGAATACTCTATCCAGCAAGGCTATCATTCAAAATTGAAGGTGAAGTGAAGAGCTTCACAGACAAAAATGGCAAAAAGTTTATTACCACCAAACCAGTTATGCAAGAAATGTTAAGGTGACAGTTGTAAGAAGAAGAAATAGACAGAAAGGGAAGAACACGGGCATAAGGAATAAGAATGGCAATAAATAAGTACCTATCAATAATAACCTTAAATGTAAATGGCTTAAGTGCTCCAATCAAAAGATATAGGGTAGCTGAATGGATAAGAAAACATCACCTATATATATGCTGTCTACAAGAAACCCACCTCAGAACTAAAAACTCACACAGAATGAAAGTAAAGGGATGGGAAATTTTTTTCCAGGCAAATGGAAATGAAAAAAAAAAAGCTGGGGTAGCAATACACATATCTGACAAAATAGACTTCAAAGTGAAGGCTATAACAAGATACAATGAAGGCCACTTCATATTACTAAAGGAATCAGTAAAACATGGGGATATAACTCTGGTACACATATATGCATCCAATACAGAAAAATCAAAATATATAAAAACACTTCTGGAGGATTTTAAGGGAGAGATGGACAGAAATACAATCATAATAGGAGACTTTAACATCCCACTGATATCACCGGATAGATCTAGACAAAAATCAACAAGGAAACAGCAATCCTAAACAACACATTTGATCAGATGGAATTAACTGATATTTACAGAACATTTCAACCCAAAGCTACAGAATATACATTCTTAAGTGCACATGGAACATTTTCAAATATAGACCACATGATAGGACACAAACTAAATCTCTACAAGTTAAAGAAAATTGAAATCATATTAAGCATCCTCTCAGATCACAATGAAATGAAATTAGAAATCAACTATAATAAAAACACTCAAAAACATTCAAACACATGGATGCTACATATCATGTTAGTAAACAATGAATGAGTTACCAAAGAAATAAAAAAAAAACTTCTGGAAATAAATGAAAATGAACAAATAAAAATCCCACGTGCAGGAGGCAGCCAATCAATGTGTCTCACATCAATGTTTCCTTTTCTGTCTCTCCCACTCTCTTCCATTCTCTCTAAAAAGCATATTCTCATGTGAGGATTAATAACAACAATAAAATCAAGACAGCCAAAACAGAATACATTTATTACCCAAAAGCATTTGCATATTTTATTAATCTGCTAACATTAGAAAAATAAGTACAAATAAGAATTGTGTTTAGTAACCAATGCTTATATATACTTTAAAAAAAAACTTTTTAGAAACTATACAGGCACCATGGTCAGGTGGCTCAGTTTGTTGGCACATCATCCCCATGCACTAAGGGTTTTGGGTTCGGTCCCTGGTAGGGGAACATGCAGGAGTCGTTCAATGGGTGCATGCAGGAGTCGTTCAATGGGTGCATGTATGGGTGGAGCGACAAATCAATGTTTTTCTCCCTTCCTCTCTCTCTCTAAAAAGCAATTTAAAAAAAATACTTATATCAATTTTAAAAAGGAAACTATACAGGCATTTAAAGATTACTGAATAATCAACTTAGGTCTAAATAAGTTACTTAATCTAGAAGTTAAAATTTAGTTAACACATTAAGTCTTTATGAATTATAGCATTTAAAATAATCACTTAAAACAACATCCATTAAAACTCTTTTATTTAAATACAATTTTATAAGTATAACTTTTAATTTTAATGAAGTTATGGAAATAATGAAAATTTATTTAACTCATAAAACTAAATCCAGTCTATTTAGGAAGTTTGAATCATTAGAAATTTAACTTTGGTACTGAAGATACCAATATATTATGCTAATTTTTAGTAAGCTAATTTTTAATGATTGAATCAAGTGAAAGCTTGTCTTTCGTCTTGAAATTGAAGTCTGTTCATATTACTTTACAATTTTAGTGGCCTGGTGCATGAAATTTGTGCACATTAAAAGGGAATTAATTAGAGGAAATATTTTAATATTGCTATTTGCCCTTTCTCTATAATAGAAGTGTCAGAGATGAAAGAAAATTAGTAAAACGTATATGAAAATCTCCCTCCAGTCAGAGTCTGGGGGCACTCTGTGGGACCCAGAGTCAAGGTCCCGCCCACATGCGTGCACCTCAAAATCACGTGAGACCCAGACCTGGCTGGCCCCACCCTCATCAAGCCCCAAAGGGCAGGGGGTGCAGCCTCAGGTCCCCTGGCCTGGCCTCAGTTCCCCTGGCCCCAGCGCCGAGGCGAGGGGCGCAGTCTCAGGTCGCCTGGCTTGGCATCATGGCCCCTGGCCCTGGTGCCAGAATGGGGGTAGTGGCCTCAGGTCCCCTGGCCCAGCACCGAGGGCACGAGGGCACAAGGGTGCAACAACCATTTGCATATTAGCTCTTTATTATATAGGATACTTTTAGTGTCAATAAAATTCATTATATAATAACTTTTATTTTCTCCCTTTTGATAAGTTTGACTATTTATCTGAACTAAATATTCCTATAGTATGTACAGAAAAAATAAATTATTTTTAATCAGTTAATCTTTAAAGTCTTATAAAAGAGGGAAAGTGGAGAGAAAATGGTATAGAAAAGTGAGGAGAAACCAGTTTTAGACAAACAGCTAAGTATTTTTTCTCTGTAAGGAGATAGAAGACAGTTTAGGTATAGAAAAAGATATTTTAACATATACACATAAAAAGGAGTATTTTTATGTAACTTGGGTTCTTGACAGTTTTATCAAGCTATATGATTTAAAAGCCTATACCTATTAATCCCCAATGTATGGAAATGAAGGAGGGGATAGTTTCCCTATTTTAAAAAATGATCCATTTTTTTAGACAAACACTTTTCCCAAGGTTTTTTTTTTTCTTTCTGATATATAAATTATCTTTAAAACGTTAGGCCAGATATTGGCCTTCATGAAACATGGTGAATTTACAGGCACTTTTTAAAAAATTTTATTTTAATATATTTTATTGATTTTTTACAGAGAAGAAGGCAGAGGAATAGAGAGTTAGAAACATCGATGAGAGAGAAACATTGATCAGCTGCCTCCTGCACACTCCCTACTGGGGATGTGCCCGCAACCAAGGTACATGCCCTTGAATGGAATCCAACCTGGGACCCTTGAGTCTGCAGGCTGATGCTCTATCCACTGAGCCAAACCGGTTATGGTTGGGCACTTTTTTGTTTACATAATATATCTGCGATTTCAGACTTTAGAAAATTGACAAAAAGTGGAAAAGACATTGGGAATGTCAACATCAGAAGCTAATGCTATGTACTGTCTAGGAGTCTGTTTCTTATATTTTGCAACAGATTTAGTTAAAGCATATTTTATATAAGCAATGTTTTAGTCCGAATTGCATTTAGAAGCCTCCTTATAGCAATTTAAGAAGATTATTAGAGTTTTATTTTCTTTTTGTTTTAAAGCATCTTTCAGGGGAGACAAAATGGTGGTGGAATAGATGAACATATCCCGAGCCTTGTCTTGGAGAAGATAGAACGGGCAACTAAATCGAATAACATCCATCCCGAATTGGCAAAGTAGACACAGCTGATGAAACAATTTGCAGCCAGGAAAGGCAGAGGACATTCGGAGAACAGTAAAATCAGGGATCTTGGCTGGGGAGAACTGCGAGACCTCTGAGCCCAGAGGGTCAGAGGGAAACCGCACAGCAATGAGGCCGCATCACTTGGGACAGGCATAGCTTCTGACTGTGGACAGGAGGTCGGCAGGACTGCTGGTGGCAGGGGATTCTAGATCTGGGTCCACAGCCACAAAAGACTGAGCCCAGAGGGGGCAGCCTGTATGGCTTCCCAAGCCATGTTGTGCCAGGAGGAAAGGGGCTTGCAGTGGCACAGCTCTTTCCCCAATTTTTGGTCTTTGCTTTTGTTTGCTGAAGTTAATTCATAGGACCTTTCAAATACAGACACTCATCCGTAGCTGAGGTACAATGTGGAGGTGCAGTCTTGTGGAGTCTGGAGAGAGGCTGGGGAGAGGTAAGGGTCAGGGAGAGATGGCTGTGAGTCTGGTGCTGACTCATATCTGATTCTGGGGTCCTAGGAAGCCATTTTATCCTGAAAAGATAGTCCCAGCCTGCAGTCTCCAGGCAACCAAAACAGCCACACCCAGACTACACCCTATTTGGTTCAAAAGATTAAAAAAAAATCTGAATAGTCCCTGAGAGTCCA
>NW_005370432.1:670134-673510 GCF_000412655.1 Myotis brandtii
CTGATTAGCCAATGGGAAGGGTAGCGGATGTACGGCTAATTACCATGTTTCTCTTTTATTAGTGTAGATTATTCTCTTTCTCTTTCTACTTATCCACTCATCCTCTTTCTACTTCCTCTATACTGAACTGAGGTCCTCCCCATATTCATCCAATTCTTAACATTACTTTTTATATATAAAATTCTGCCCCCACCTTCATTAATGGGTATTTGGTGTTTGTATGTTTTGGTTTATCTGTCTGTTCTCTGGTGTTTTCTCCCCGTATATATATATATATTTTTTTCCTTTTTCTTCCTTTTACTTCTTTTTCTTTTCTCTCATCGCATTTTTTTTCTCTTTGATATCATTTGTGCTCTTTTTTCTCTCCCTTAATTCCCTTTTCTCTGGTGGTCACTTATATTTGGGTTATCGGTGTCATGAGTATATTTATGTTTTGTTCCCTTTGTGTCATGTCTTGTCGAGGTGAATTTATCCTGTTTGGCCAATATGCTAGAGAACAAGCCACATAATCAGACACCCTGAGAGGAGACTCCATCCACGAACGGGTCAATAATACTCTAGACCAGCCGTGGGCAAACTATGGCCCACGGGCCAGATCCGGCCATTTGAAATGAATAAAACTAAAAAAAAAAAAAGACCGTACCCTTTTATGTAATGATGTTTACTTTGAATTTATATTAGTTCACACAAACACTCCATCCATGCTTTTGTTCCGGCCCTCCGGTCCAGTTTAAGAACCCATTGTGGCCCTCGAGTCAAAAAGTTTGCCCACCCCTGCTCTAGACCCAACTACAGAAGCAGGAAGTAGGTGGCAGGGAGGGAGAGAGCATACGTGAGTGAGGGAGCAAATCGGAGTGTGTGCAGGTGTGTGTGTGTGTGTGTGTGTCTGTGTGTGTGTGTGTGTGGCACAGTTACATCCCACAGGACCTTCGGGGGCAGGCTAACCACGCTCGCCTAACCAGGCAGCCTCTGCTACCATTGCAAACAGTCCAGGAGTGGCCCGCTCTTCTACAGAGGCCTCACCTTTTTGAAGGAGAGAGCTGCTGTGACTGGGAGTCTGGCCTCACCTCCACCCAGGGTGCCCTCAAATAACACCAGGGACTCTACTGCCACCCCTGCCACCATCACCAAGACTCCAGCTATCCAGGGTATGGGCACCTGTGAGTTCTGAAGCATGCTCACCTCTGACTGGCCCAACACTTTAGCCCAGGGCACTGTGACCATGTAAGCAGCAGCCACATGAGCAGCCCACACCAGGCCGAGGATGGGCAGCTTCACGAGGCCTGTCCCCATCCAAGGATCAGCAGCTGTGTGAACAGTCTGCCCCCCATCTGAAGAGCAGCAGCCTTGCACACAGCCAACCTCCATCCATACAGCAGCAGCCTCATGAGCAGCCAGTCCTCTTCCAAGGGGGGGCAGCCTTGTGAGCAGCCTGCCATGATCAAAAGAGCAGCAGCTGTGCTAGCAGCCTGCCCCTGCCAGCCAGAGGAGCCACCACTGCTGTGAACAGCACCCATCAGAGGAGCTGCAGCCATCTGAGGAGAAGCAACTGCCATGACCACCTGAGGAGCAGCTACCATCCAAGGAGCCACTGCCACACAAAGAACACCCCCTGCACGACTCTACACTTAGATCCTTTGTTGAATGCAAAAATGGGTAGACAAAGAAACCCTCAAAGGAAAGAAAAGGAGAAATCACCAGAAAAGCAGCTAAGTGAACCCGAGGCATGCAATATGTCAGAAAAAGAATTGAGAATAATGATCATACAGTTGATAAACAGGATGGATGAAAAATCAACAACTTATGTAAGAATCAAGAAGTAACAAAGAGTGATATAGCTGCAATAAAAAATATGGAAAGTTTCAACAGCAGTAGACTAGGAGAAGTGGAGGACTGAATTAGTAAATTAGAATACAAGGAAGCTAAGCACAACCAAACTGAACTGCAAGAGAGCATAAGGGAGCTTTGGGACAACATGAAATGAAGCAACATACAAATAATAGGGGTTCGAGAACAACAGGAAGAGGAACAAGGGTAGAAAACCTATTTTTTTAATCTTTAATTTCTTTATTGGTTAAGGTACTACAAATGTGTCCTCATCCCCCCATTAACCCCCAACCTCCCCAACCCACTCATGCTCTCATCCCCCAGTTGTCTGTGTTTGGCTTATATGTATGCATACAAGTCCTTTGGTTGATCTCTTCCCCTTAGCCCCACCCTCCCCTACTTTCCCTCTGGGGATTGACAGTCTGATCGCTGTTTCTGCGTCTCTGGATCTGTCCCTGTTCATCAGTCTATGTTGTCTCTATAACTGGTACTATTCCAATGTATGGATATAACAAATATTGTCTCTTCATTTATTTATGTTAGACATTTGGGTTGTTTCTACTTTTTGGCTATTGTGAGTAGTGCTGCTATATACATTAATGTATTTTACTGAATACCTGATTTTCGTTCTTTGGGGTATATAACTAGTAGTAGAATCTCTGAGTTATATAAAACTAGATATTTAACTTTTTGTTAATACATTACCTACAGAGGCTGCACCACTTTACATTCCCACCAGCAATGTATAAGGATTTTAGTATCTCTATATCCTCCCTGCCAATACTTGTTTTTGGTAGTCTTTTTATTATAGCCAATCTACCATGTGGCAAGTGGTATCGCATTGTGGTTTGATTCCATTTCCCCTGTGTCTAATGACATTGAGCATCTTTTTGTGTGTTTATGTCTGAGGCACATTAGCTGCTAATATTTATTCCTGTATGTTCTTGTTTTTGTGCCTGTGTGTCTCCTGATTTTTAAATAAAAACTGGACATTTTGAGAGTTTATTTTGAAGAAATAATGTCAGAAAACATCCCTGATGTGGGGAAGAAAAAATCTCACAAGCCCAGAGAGTCCCAAACAAGATAATCCGAAAAGACCCACACCAAGACATGACATAATTACAATGGCAAACGCAATGACAAGGAGAAAATCTTAAAGGCTGCAAGGGAGAGACAGAAAGTTACATACAAGGGATCTCCCATTAGATTATCAAGTGATTTCTCAACAGAAACACATCAGGCCAGAAAAGAATGGACAGAAATTTACAAAGTGATGCAAAGCAAAGGACTGAATCCAAGAATACTCTAATACACTATCCAGCAAGGCTATCATTCAAAATTAAAGGGGAAAATCAGGAGCTTCACAGAAAAAAAAAGGCTAAGGGAGTATATCACAACCAAGGCAGCAATGCAAGAAAGGCTAAAGGGTCTGGTGTAAAAAGAAGGAATAAAAAAGGAAGAAGAAACACAAGCACAAAATATAAAAATGGCGACTAACTAGTACCTATCAATAAATAAGAACTTTATTTTTTTTTATTCTTTTAAAAAA
>NW_005370433.1:0-530 GCF_000412655.1 Myotis brandtii
GACACGTGTGTCATAGGTTCGCCATCACTGTTCTAAAGAGTATCCCACGTGCCTAGAGGAGACCCAGAGCACAGTAGGTGCTCAAAAAATATTTGTTAAATGAATGAAAAGTAGAGCACAGAATAGGAAGAGTTAGTTGGTATGAGCGAGAACAGCCAAAGCAGAGGAACAAGGAGCCGAGGGCCCTCATTCCAGCAGTAGAGAGGGAAGCAGAGGTCACTGCTGCGGGGAGGACAGGTTCATGGGTCTCCAGTGGATTCCAATGATTGGCCAGTTCCCTGTGGGACTGGCAGTGTGGTGGAGACACTGTTTTCTGTCATTCTTATATTCCTATACTAGTAGCCCTGCGCACGAATTCGTGCACAAGTAGCTCGCTGCCGCTTGCCTCAGCTGGCCACCCCGCCCACCACTGTTAGTAGATCTCCGCTGCTCATAGCTCACTGCCCCGCTCTCCTGTAGCTCTCCAGCCACTTGTAGATAGGTCATGACGTTTCGGCATCCTGGACAATTTCCATATAGCTCTATTATTC
>NW_005370434.1:0-515 GCF_000412655.1 Myotis brandtii
GCAGAGAGGATGGTGACACAGAGAGGATGGTGACAGCCCAGGGAATGCTGACTTGCAGCTGCAGCAGCCATGACCACTTAGTGTCTTCCTCCAGACACGGAAGAAGCACCATCACAGCCCCAAGTGCATGGATAGTATTTTGAAAGATTAACTTTTGTTTTTCCCCCTCCCTGTATATTCTCTTTCCCATTATGTTTTATTGCCTTAGAAACGCTGGCCGGGTGGCTCGGTTGGTTGGAGCGTTGTCCCATGCACCGAAGAGTCACAGGTTTGATCCCCAGTCAGGGCACATACCCAGGGTTCGGGCCTGATTCAAGGTCGGGAGGCAACTGATCCATGTTTCTCTCTCTCTCTCTCTCTCTCTCTCTCTCTCTCTCTCTCTCTCTCCAATAGAAACATATCCTTGAGTGAGGATTTTTTTAAAAAGTATATGAAAGGGCAGATGGCAGTCTTTTGTTCCTTGATTAGCAAATCCTTTGGTGAATGTAGGTTTGAAGTAGAAGAAAGAGTAAAGG
>NW_005370435.1:0-587 GCF_000412655.1 Myotis brandtii
GAGGAAGGGCTTCCCTTTGGACCTGAGTGAAAGGACATGGCCGCAGAGTAGGATGAGAGACGAGGCTCAGTAATATGAAAATCTCATCATGTGGAAGTGGTGAGGGCCAGGAAAACCTCAATTTCTGTTCATTTTCTTTTATTCATCATTAAGTATTGAATTATGACAACTGACCACAGTAATGACAATTTATTTCAGGTGATACCAGAAACATTTTAACCAGGGGTGCTAAACATTGTCCCCACCACCAACTACAAATATGGGCAAATACAACATGGGACGTGGTCAAGCCTGGAGCACTCATTCATGCAACCACAGTGTTTGCAGCCTATTGCAGGCACTGGGGGCACAAGATCACAACACCCTCTGCCCACATACTGCTCACATTATACAGGGAGAAAAGAGATGAGAAGAGATCTATTTGTGATATCAGGTACTCATAAGTGCCCTGAAGGGCACAGAGCAGGGACAGGTCAGAGAGTGAAGATAGAGGTTCTTTACAGGATGTGGTCAGGGAAGGTCTTCCAAGAAGGCCCTAAGTGTCACCAGGGATCTGAGGGCAGTGAGGAGGACAGCCACACAGACAG
>NW_005370435.1:725-4973 GCF_000412655.1 Myotis brandtii
ATGAAAATCTCATCATGTGGAAGTGGTGAGGGCCAGGAAAACCTCAATTTCTGTTCATTTTCTGTTATTCATCACTGAGTATTGAATTTTGACAATTGACCACAGTCATGACAATTTATTTCAGGTGATACCAGAAACATTTTGACCAGTGGTGCTAAACATTGTCCCCACCACCAACTACAAATATGGGCAAATACAACATGGGACGTGGTCAAGCCTGGAGCACTCATTCATGCAACCACAGTGTTTGCAGCCTATTGCAGGCACTGGGGGCACAAGATCACAACACACTCTGCCCACATGCTGCTCACATTATACAGGGAGAAAAGAGATGAGAAGAGATCTATTTGTGATATCAGGTACTCACAAGTGCCCTGAAGGGCACAGAGCGGGGATAGGTCAGAGAGTGAAGATAGAGGTTCTTTACAAGATGTGGTCAGGGAAGGTCTTCCAAGAAGGCCCCTCAGTGTCACCAGGGATCTGAGGGCAGTGAGGAGGACAGCCACACAGACAGGTGGGAAAGAGAATTCAAAACAAAAAGCATAGGATCCGAGGTGCTGAAACCATGGTGGCTATGTTACTGACCTTGACCATGAGATGCACACACGAATTCACACACAGACCAAGGCTGAAAGATGAAGAGAAATGCCTCATCTCTCCATCCCAATACACAGATGAAATACTGAACAATCTCTCTCTTCCCTTCTAGTCTTCCTCTTAACCATCTGGATCCTGCCCACCACTGCATGATTTGGTATTGTCTTGACCAGTGCTCTTGAAGGGCAAGATTTGATTCTCCGTACCCAAAATAGGCCTCCAGGTGTTACAGGCTTTGTTTGGTACAGGGGAATAGAGATGAACTACTATACTCTTATTGCATTTCTTACATTGCATTCAAGGTGATCACTAAGAGGGCCCGAATACAGTGGTCGAGAGAAAGTAAACCTTGATGGATCCCTGACCATAAGAAAAGTCACTGTGTGGGACCTAGGAATGTACATCGTAGTAGCCGTCCTTCAAAATTTACAAAAAGAAATTGGATTTGGACAGCTCAACGTATACCGTGAGTGATTGCTCTCTGACCTCTAGGTGTCAGGTGGGCTAAATTCTACTACACATACAGAACTGTCAGCTTTGGACTCTCCTCCATCCCCCTCTGCATCATGTCCAAATCTGGGTTTGAGCATTTAGTGCAAGACACACAGTGGAGACAAACTTCCTAAGGTCAGAGTTCCCTTCCCAGGTTCCAGCCCCATAGACATTCACAACATAGAGAAGGAGCAATTTGATGGGAGTGAGTCAGCAGAGGGAGACTAGTCTCAGTCCAGGTCCCTGGGCCCCTTTCCCTGAACATGTCCCTGAGATAGATTCTTCAGGGCTCTTTAAGGACCTGGCATGAGGGGTTCCTTGGGTTCATCACAGAGAATGCTAATTTGGGCAGCCCCTCTCCAGGCTCTGTCACAATGTCCTAACTCCAGAGGCCCTGGGGAGCCTGTGTCAGGTTGGGTTTTGCCTCCGGGAAAGGACTGAGTGATAACAACAGTTTCCCATGTGCCAGAGTCACAAGGCTCCAGATCTGGTCTCTAGTTGGGGCTCAACCCTAAGAGCCACATTTGGGAAGAGATGGCGCCTGGTCCTTCACCTGAGACTGTGTGTGGAGAGCACAACTGGATGAGCTCCACAGATTATTAGCTGACTCTTCTGGGGAACTTAGGAGATTTCAGGGAAAGGTCAGCACCCCAAGGGAGGAGTAGGAGAAAAGATGCTCCTGGCAGCTGCTCATCCACCAGGGATCAGCCCAGGGGATTCTCTGGTGAAGTCCATCAATAATAGATGCCTTCTATTTGAGCACTTTTCCTTCCCAATATTTATGTCAGATACTGTGAATATTTTATGATTAGTACATTGTCAGCCTGGCAGTCAAATATTCATTTTCCTTCACTACGGGTAAAGTGAGGCACAGGGAGATACAGACCCTAAGCAGAAACACGAAGACCATGAGAAATTGATATGAGTCACTTAAGGTCTATCTGCAGCCATAGCCCCATGATTTCTTCCAATCCGAGTAGCCCTATTAGATGTCTTTGGATCTCTAGATCAATCATTTTCTTCCTTCTTAGGGGTCTTCAGCTCAGAGGGGTAAATTTGGTCTGGGGAGTGATGGCAAATTTAGAATAAATAATTTTTAATGTGGAACAAAATTACCCTCAGAACCATCAGAGTCAGGGCTAAGATTTTTGAGGAAGGAGCATGCCCAGGTCTCAAGCTCACACTCAATCATTCTCACCATTTATTTCTTCACAGGGCCAGTGATTGTGCCCGCACTGCTAGCCAGCAACACCACAATCACAGAGAATGAGGATGCCATGTTCATGACCTGCTACACAGATGAGAGGTCCACCAACTTGTTATTCAATGCTATGAGTCTGGGGCTAAAGGAGAGGATGAAGCTGTCCCAGGACCACAGAACCCTCACCATAGATCCTGTCAGGAGAGAGGATGCTGGGAACTACCAGTGTAAAGTCTCCAACCCCGTCAGCTCCACTGAATGTGCGCCTGTAGAGTTAGATGTCAAGTACTAATGATCCTCCTCCCCTCCCCTATGTTCTTAAACTAAAACAATAAAAATAACAATGCACCTATTAGATTTCTTGTGGTGGTGGAAATTGCTTAGAAGACTAGACTTGCTTTGAATCAATAAATGCTAATAAATGTGAGCTGGTATTTTCATTATTGTTGGCATAACGTAACATTCCACATTGGACCCCATCTCTGGTTGGTCCCATTTCCACCATCTCCACAATGGAAGGGACACCATGTGCTTCACAGGAGAGGCAGTCATTGTATGATGACTGGCAAGAGTAAGAGATAAACTCACAGAAACCTGAGCTCTTTCCCATTTACAGGGAGACCTGTGGAAGGTGCCTGGACACTTGTGACAATGGGAATTGACAAGAGAACACCTATGTGAGATGCAATAGTGATTTTGTCTCCCTGTTCTACTTCTCCCAAAAAATTACTAATGCCTTCTGGAGTATTTTTATGTTTAAAGCAGTAGACTTATTTGCATAAATTCAGTAGCTCTATGTCATCTTTGTTGATAGAATAGAATTGGAAACGTTGGTAATGCAACCAAGGCATAGCAAATGTCCATGTTCAAACTGATGCCCACAGAATTATAAATGACCTCACTTTTTATGGAGCTAATTTTGACCTGATGAAGACGTGTAATTTGTTTGAGAGGAGGGCATCACCCAAAGGTAGAAAGACTGCAAGTTAACTGTGAGGGTGAGGCCGCCTAACATCAGTGAGCTGTGAAATCTCCCATCTCAGGTTTCATAGAAAAACCTACATCAGAGCAAACTATAAGGTGAATGTCAGTCCTCTGCACTAGGTCACTAATCAGAAACCAGCCATGTTGGAGGATGGAAGATACTCTTCTTCCTTGGAGATGACATTTGATCAAAGGGAAGGTGACTGTAGAAAGAAAAGTCTCCTTGTAAAACTCCAGAAGCACAGCCTTCTGGGAGATCAGATGCCATCTCTGTTCAGTCTCTCAACTATTTTGCATCTATTTATAAATGGCTGGGAACTTGCACTTCTTTATAAATTGCAGGAACTAATGGCGATGCAAACTGTGTGTTGGCTGAGAGGAATCAGTTCTGTTTCCCTCTGCTGTGCAGAAAACAGTTGTGTTATGAACCAAAGGTCTTATTATTCCCTCAGAGTCTCTAACCTTTCTTCCTGACTATAGGCTTCTTACCTCGATTATTTCTTAGAGCATTTCCTTTAGAAATGTAACTGCAATATGTAATTGCAGATTCTTTCTCTGTCCTTTTGAAATTTATGCAAGTCTCCTTACAAGCTTCTTGCTGCCCAGCTGGAGTGGCTCAGTGGTTGAGCATCAAGCTAAGAACCAGGAGGTCATGGATCATTTCCCAGTCAGGGCACATGCAGGGTTTCAGGCTGGAAATCTTGTTGGGGTGTGCAGGAAGCAGCCAATCAAGGATTGTCTTTCATAAATGATGTTTCTATCTCTCTATCATTCTTCCTTCCTCTCTCTGAAACCAATAAAAGCATATTTTTTTTTAAAAAAAACTTCTTGCCAGTGATATGATTCATAGAATATCTGACTAGAAGTTTTGGGTCCATTCTGTTAAAATTTAATTCTCCTGTTTTCGGTGTTTCAGTCTTTGAGGAAGAGTAGGAGATTAACTTGGATGGGGACATTTAAAACCAAGATGTAAA
>NW_005370436.1:0-406 GCF_000412655.1 Myotis brandtii
CCCCCCCCCCCCCCCCCCGCCTGGCCCCTCCCACTGCAGCCCCCAGTCCCCTCTCTGCCCACAGCCCAGTTCCCGCCGCCAGCAGCAGTTGTGAGTTGTGACTTCGGCACTAGCAGTGGGTGCAAGAGGGGCCGGTACTGGCAGCAGGTGCAAGTGCCAGGTGGGACCACAGTGCATGGGAGCAAAGAGTTTTTAGTAACCACCAGAGGTTTGCCCCCATGGCAGCGACTGGTGCCCTGCCTTGGTCTGGCACACCCCTGCTCACCGGCTCCACCATCCTGCCGCAGCTGACACCCGCCATGTTTCGCGCATGCCCCCTAGTGGTCAGCACACATCATAACAACAGATTGTTCAGTTTGGTTGTTTCGCTGGTCTATTTGCATATTAGGGTTTTATATAGAGAGAT
>NW_005370437.1:0-787 GCF_000412655.1 Myotis brandtii
TTTGTTGATTTATTGATGGTAGCCATTCTGGCAGGTCTGAGGGATATCTCATTGTTGTTTTAATTTGCATCTCTCTGATGTTAGTGACCTTGAGCGGTTTTTCATGTCTCTTGGCCATCTGTGTGTCCTCTTGAGAAGAGCCTAGGCAGGTCCTGGGCCTATTTTTAAATTTGGTTGTCTTCCTTTTGTTGAGTTGTATGAGTTCTTTATATATTTTTTGGAAATTAAGCCCTTATCAAATATGTTCTCCCACACAGTGGGCACCCTTTTCATTTTGGTGATGGTTTCTTTTGCTGTGCAGATGCTTTGTAGTTTGATGCAGCCCCATTTGTTTATTTTTTTTCCTTTGTTTCTCTTGCCCTATGAGATAAATTGAAGAAAATACTGCTACGTGAGATGCCTGAGATTTTAGTGACTATGGTTTCTTCTAGGATTTTTATGGTTTCACGACTTACATTTGAGTCTTTCATCCATTTTGAGTTTATTCTTGTGCCTGGTGTACGTTGGTTGTACTTTTGCTCAGTTGATCTTTGCAAGCAGGCTGCTCCAGGGAAGGCCGTCTCCTGCTGATGTGGCCATTCCCAGAGAGGAGCTCGGCTGTGAGCTACCGGCAGCCCACATGTGCAGCAGCCGGGGGAGTGAGTGCCTGGGTCCCAGGGGCACGATCTAGGTGGCGCCTCACCCAGTGCTATTTCTTTTTAATTCCAAGGATTATTGCAAAACAGTTGAAGCTCTATATCATGACGTGCCTTTTGGCATTGCTATCAACCAGGGACCCAGAGATCCT
>NW_005370438.1:0-21900 GCF_000412655.1 Myotis brandtii
ATATATATATATATAGATAGATAGATAGATAGATATATTTGGTGATTTCAGAGAGAAAGGGAGAGGGAGAAAGAGACAGAAACATCAATGATGAGAGAGAATCATTGATTGACAGCCTTCTGCAGGCCCCCTACTGGGGATCTAGCCTGCAACCAGGGGATGTGACCTAACTGGGAATCAAACCCTGACCTCCTGGTGCATAGGTACACAGTCAACCACTTAGATTAGATTATATAAATATAATCTAATATAGTTAAAATATCATGTTAACATATAATCCATATAAAATAATTAATATTTTACATTCCTTTTTATATCAAGTTTATAAAATCAGAATGCATTTCACAATTATAGCACATCTCAATTCAATTAAAAATGTACTTCCTCATTTGCATTGACCATATTTGAAGAGCTTGACAGTTACATCGAACTAGTAGATACTGTATTGCTGTTGTAATTATAGGATATCTGAGGTTTATTGAATCACCTTCCAGATTTTGTAAATTCAAAACAACATTGCCTTTCAGGCTTTTGGCATTTGTCTTCTATTTCACAATATCTCGGTTAGTAAGCTATCTTGAAATTCTAGGATGTAATTTGTCCTCATCAGCAGACTTGAACCCATTTACAATAATTATATTATCCCTGTTTATACATCACATTCCTAACTTAGATTTTGCTAATTTCTGGACAACTTCCTCATCAAGAAGAGGAGCAATAATGTGGGTTCGAAAGATAGTCAGTCCTAGAATTGAACCCCATCTGCCACTAACTAGTTAGGTAAACTTAGACTCATGACTATACTTCTCTGGGTTTCAGCTTCTTCATCTATAAACAGCAACATAAATAGGACTTACCTTTTTTCATTGTTGTGATGAAAAAATAAGATCATGAAAGTTAAGTGTGTAGCGCAGTGTGTAACTGCTCAATGAACAGCTGTTATTATCACTAAGATGGATGGCAGGGAATCAGTCAAAGAAAAAGAGAATTTTTACGTTCCCTTTGTCATCCATCAACTCCTTCTGGCTGGACCATGAGTTCCTTGTTCCTTCTGTTCTAACCTACCCAGGAAATACCTTCAACCTCTATTTATTAGAGATTTACTTAGTGTATGATCTCCTATATTCTGCTTCCTCAGATGAGTCATGATCCATCCAATTCTCTTTACTGATCCCAACTTCTCAAAAATAGACAAACTCCTTTTTTCTTCCCCGAGTCTCACCTTGACAGGGAGTGCAGCCTGCATATCTCCCAAGCTCATACCCAAGACCACGGCCAGACCTTCATTCAGATCCCAGGAACCATCTGCCTTTTGGAGGGAAATCAGCTGTACAAGAGGATCATCTTCAAAGATTTTGGGGGAGAAAAAAAAAAAGAAAGAAGATGAGATACTACAAAGTTTAATTTGGCCCCTTGGCATACGTCAGGGAGGGTGTCTGAATCCAGAGAAAGGCTATAGGAAGAGTGCAGATCCCACCAAGTTCCCCATCTCAGTCCTCACCCAGGAGACATGTATTTTCTCTGTGACAATGTAGGCCACCCCAGTGTTGTGCTGCCACTAGGAGAGGTGCACTTAAAAATTCAGAAAGGAGAGGAAGATATAGGGTACTAAAGAACTCACATGATAGCCTATAACAAAGAAAAATAAAAAAAAATGAGATCGCGAGTCAGAAGTGTCATAGGTTCGCCATCACTGGGCTATAGCAAGAGTGCAGATCCCACCAAGTCCCCCATCTCAGTCCTCACCCAGGAGACATGTATTTTCTCTGTGACAATGTAGGCCACCCCAGTGTTGTGCTGCCACTAGGAGAGATGCACTGAAAAATTCAAAAAGGAGAGGAAGATATAGGGTTCTAAAGAACTCACATGATAGTGCTATTTTAAGTCCTATCCAGTCTTGTGGCAATGACACTTAAAACGTTAGGTATATTAAAAAATTACAGATAACCCTAGCCGGTTTGGCTCAGTGGATAGAGCGTCATCCTGCAGACCTAAAGGTCCCCGGTTCGTTTCTGATCAAGGGCATGTACCTCGGTTGCAGGCTTGATGCCAGCCCCTGGTCGGGGCTCAAGTGGGAGGCAGCCAATGCATGTGTCTCTCTCACATCGATATTTCTCTTGTTCTGTCTCTCCCCCTCACTTCTATTCTCTCTAAGAATCAATGGAAAAAGATTAAAAAACAAACATCTAGATAAATATAGCTTGAATTTTAATGATCAAAAATGGCAAAAGAGAGCAGGCATAAATAAAGGAAGCAGTTAGCAGTCTACCTCAAAGAATAGTCTAGCCCTGGCTGGTGTGTCTCAATTGGATGAGCATTGTCTCATGTACTGGGAGGTTGTGGATTCGATTCCTAGTCAGGGCACATGATCAATGTTTCTCTCTCTCCCTCTCCCTTCCTCTCTAAGAATCAGTAAAAACATGTTTAAAAACATGGTCTAGCGTCCAATCCTGATGGTGTAAAAGCTGTTTGAAGACCACAGAATTTCCATAGAAAGCATCTCACATCTGGATAGCTATCCTATGGGATGATATACTCCGTGCAACTTAGAAATTAGTAGGCAAGAAAAACAGTTCTACTCTAATGGGAAAAACAACAACAACAACTAAGGTTCTGAATATCAAAAGCCTACGTTTGAATCTCAGGTCTGCCTGCACTCAAAATCTAATAGTTACTTAACCCACAGAAATCACCGCCTTCTCTGTAAACAGGAGACAATAAGGCCTGGTGCATGAGGAAAAACATCCAGGACCCAGAAAGGCGCTGAAATGGCTCCCAGCAAATAGTAGTTGCTGGGAACTTCTTCTCTCTACATTAGTAAGAGGCTCCATGAGAGAGGGAGCTCATTATAGTGGGGATATTGCTAGTTACTAGGTTTTAGGACAACACAGGAAACCAACACTACGGGACACTGAGAATCTACTCCGTGGATAACATGAAGGAAGTTCTCATGAGGAGGTGCATGATAGTGCAGCTGAGGAAGCTAAGGCTCTAAAAAGTTCCCTTGCCCAGCCGGTGTGGCTCAGTGGTTGACCATCAACCTATGAACCATGAGCTCACAGTTCAATTTCCTGTCAGGGCACAGGCCTGGGTTTTCGAGCTCAATCCCCAGTAGGGGGTATGCGGGAGGCAGCCGATCCATGATCCTCTCTCATTATGGATGTTTCTATCTCTCCCTCTCCCTTCCTCTCTGAAATCAATAAAAATAGTTCTAAAAACTGAAACAAGTAAAAAGTTAACTAATTATCTTAAGACCCCACAGTAACTGGTAGTACAAGAGATCTGAATCTACCTTAGACCTCGAAGCCCTTTCTGTATTAGCAGCCTAAGAAGAATGCATAGAGAGAGAGTAAGTGGGAAAGATGTGTCTGAACGATGAAACGACTGTACACCATAAACCCCTGCTGCAAAATGGGAAGAGACTAGACCAGCTGTGGGCAAACTACGGCCCTTGGGCCGGATCCGGCCCGTTTGAAATAAATAAAACTAAAAAAAAAAAACACCGTACCCTTTTATGTAATGATGTTTACTTTGAATTTATATTAGTTCACACAAACACTCCATCCATGCTTTTGTTCCGGCCCTCCGGTCCAGTTTAAGAACCCATTGTGGCCCTCGAGTCAAAAAGTTTGCCCACCCCTGCTTTATATCATGCATCAGGAGAAAGATTCCAATTCTCTTTTGTCAAATCAGCTTGTAGTGACAGAAAGTCATCAGAAAGCATGACAAAGGTCGGTCTTCAAACCCAACATGTAAGAGAATGATTCATGCAGCTGGGGCCCAAACAGGCTGGCAGGTGGGTTCTGCAAGAGGAGGGCCCCTGTCAGTAGGCAAGGCGTGCGAGCTGAAGACATGGCAGAGGGGCTCACCCCGAACTCCACTGGGGCAGGCTTCAGTGTCCTGTGTTGTAGACTATGGAAGCGGGGCTGGCCCTGACAAAAAGACTGGGAAATTTTACCCTCTGCCCCGACGCTTCTCCAACCGATCACGTCCTGGGTAGAGAAAGCCACAAGACAGCAGAACACGGAGGATGAGCTCTTCAGTTCCCATAGATTAGGAAAGAGAATCGAACTCGGGACCCTTCAGTCCCCGGGCCGATGCTCTATCCACTGAGCCAAACCAGTTAGGGCAAGACTGGGAAATTTTACCCTCTGCCCCGACGCTTCTCCAACCGATCACCTCCTGGGTAGAGAAAGCCACAAGACAGCAGGACACGGAGGATGAGCTCTTCAGTTCCCATAGATTAGAAAAGAGAACTGAGGGTCATCTCACCTGTATGGTTAGTTTCCAAGTCGGTCATGTCAATGGAAGAACCTTCTTGTGACATTTCACCGGAATCATAACAATCATCATACTGCTCCACATCGGGCTGGTGTTTCAATGATATAGGACCACCACCCCTCAGTCGTCTGCCTAATCCTATATGTGTGACAGACAAGCCCTGGTGAGAAAACATCCCTGGGAAGATGCTCACCTAGAGAATGCAGGCTCTTGTTAATTGTGGACCTATCGGGATCATAACCGTTCTTCGGGTAGGACATGCTCTGGTATGAGTTGGGCAGAGATGCTGGAGGATGGTAGGAGAATAGGGCTTTGTATGTGCTCAAAAAATACAATATAGCCATTGACACTGAGGCATCCTATGCTCTCTGCTGTAGGCAAAGGGCCCTGATGATTTGAGACATATGCTCCTATCCATGTCAGCCTCTTTACTGTACATTTTTTTCTTCATCATCTTTACTGTGCATTTTTTCTTCTCCCAGGAGTCCAAATCCTGCAGCTTCAGAGCCCTTCCAACGGTGTCCTCCTGATACACGACAACGATCTTTTCTGCATCTTTAGTTTCATTATCGAGGCTTCCTTCAACTACTCATCTCAACTTAAAACTAATTTTTCCTCCCAGAAATCTTTTCTCCCTTTATCCTTCTCAAATGGTGGCTGCTCCAGGTACCAGAACCCAAGCATCCATGTTTGAGAGGTGAGGTAGGTGGGGTTGGCAACCTCTTCAGTCCCAATGGCCACATCCATAGCATGACTCTTCACCTTCACCTGGATTACCTTTCTCGTAGCCTCACTGCTGTCAACCTCCAACTTCTTTGTCCCTTTTCAACATCCACTGAAGTATCTGAAAACTAGATCGAAGACTTTCCCTTCCTTGCAAAGTCTGCCACCATCTTTAGAGATTAAGCACCCATGTACATAACCTAATCCAACCCCCTAATTCAAAGCTTCTTAGCTTCCTCAAATCAATTAAATGGCTTCAACCTCCACTCTACTCCAGCTACTCCCTTCCAAGCCAAGATTTCTGGCTATCAAGCAGAATTATTCCACCTGTAAAAAACTAATTGAAAAAAATATATACTTTAAAAATATCCTTAAATTCCAAACAAGATGGTGGTATAAATAAATGCAGTATCCTTACCTCCTCCTACAACCACATCAAAATTACAACTCAACTACAGAACAACCACATTCAGAACTGCCTGAAATCAAGCTCAATGGAAGTCCTAGAACCATGGAATTAAAGAAGAAGCCATATCCACACTGGTAGGAGGGATTGGTGCCACACCCATGTGGGGCAGATAAAAACTAGGGGGGATGTCTTGGCTATACAGGTACCCCCTGAGGAGCAAGGAATCCCTGCTCCACACCAAGTCTCCCGCCCAGGGTTCCAATGCTGGGAAGAAAAGTCCCCATAACTTCTGGTAATAAAAAACATTGAGGGACGAGGCTGAGGGAGACAGTGGCTGCAGGAGTTCTGAACAGTTCCTCCTAAAGAGTCCACATATGGACTAACTCGGACTTACTCCTCAGAGCTCCAGCATGGGGCAGCTACTTGAAAGGCACCTGAGGCAAACAAGGAGGTACTGAATGGCCTGGCATCACAGCAAGAGCTGGATGGGCAGCTTTCTTCCAGACAGAAGTACTGGTAGAGGCCATTGTTACTTTGCTGAACCTTCCCCCAAAGAGCCAGCAGGTGGCCACCATATCTGAGTCTCCATCAACCTGGATTAACACTGTTAGCCCCACCCTGGTGATTCCCGGAGGCCCTGTCCACACCAGCTGTTTCTAGTGGCTTTACCATCAGAATGGCCTGTCTTGGCTCATGCTTCATATTTTCCTAAAGTCTCTCAAATAAGCAGCATCTGGCCTGGTACCTGTTGCCAAGTGACCCTGGGCCCGGCACTAGCCACAGCCAGCCTTGGTTTGTAGCTTGGCTTCTCCTAGGCACCTCCAAGCTCAACACAAGTAGCAGCCATCTGCAGATCATTTTGTAGCTCATGCTGGGTGTCCCCTGGGGCAGAACAAAGGCAGTGGCTGACCTTGGCCTGAATCTCCCAGGAGTCCCCAGAGCCAGTGCACCCAGTGGACAGCTTCAGACCATGTCAAAGTATCACCACCCACCACCTCCACAAGCGACGTACTCATGGGGTGGACTCAACAGGTACCAGAGCCCCGCTGAAGCAAGTTCTGTTGCTACACAGGTGATCCTCCATGGTGATCTCAGTGAGTCCTTGCAGCTGATCGGCCCCTCAACATTCCTTGACAAAAGCTCTGTCTCCCTGAGCATTTCGCTCTCCAGTTTTGGTTTACATCTGAGACAGCTCAGCAATCAGCATCCATTTCCTAACACTACCAGGTTGTTTGCCGGCCATCTGTGTAATCATTAACCAGTATCAATAGGATACATAAGCTTCAAGTTTAGGCAGTGTAACTACTCAATTTTTATGTGCACTTTCTGTTTCATTTCCCTCATTCCCCTCCCCCCCCCCACTTGGAGTACTTTACATTTTCTTGCTAATGGTGTACTTTCTAGTTTTCTTGGGCAGAAAAGTTTTACAGCAGTCAGAGATTCTAGATGTGGAGAGACAAGGCAGGTGGGGAGGGAAGGACTTTTCATAAACATTTGCTTTAAATGATGTATCCAGGTATACAGGGCCCCTTATTTTATGTGAGTTTGATTAGAATAAAACTCACTTTTAAGGCTGAACCTTGATTTCGGAGCAGAAGCACCAAACATCGGAGCAGAACTACAATACATCCGAACAGGAGCACCTCTCGGCATACCAGGAGAACACATCATCATAGACCCAGCAAACAGCATTGGACTTGGAACGTCACTGCGAGTCAGGGGTCCCTGAAGCGGCTTGTTGAGATCCTTGTTGATGGCAATGAAAGCCGTGTGGGAGCTTATGACGCCGCACTCCATGCTTATTTTCAGCACCTCTTTTTTATCATTTGCTGGAGTCTCCTCGAAGCCCATGTCCTTGGTCTGGATGAAGGACTTGGCAGCCAGGCGATGAATGGTGAGGCTAACAGAAAAAAGATTCCTGTGACTCAGGGAGAAGCTCATCTGTGCCGCTACTCAGAGCCCTGACAGGCTAGGGATGGCGCAGGGAGGAACATAAAGATAGGGGGGAGATGAAATCTGAGTGGCCGGAAAAGGAAAAGTGATTTTAGGGAAATCATTGAGCCCAAAATGAAGAGCAGGAAACTGACCCCCAATGATGGCAGAGACAAGAAGGAAGGGAAGGTGAAGGAAGGGAAGGAGAGGAATGAAAGGAGAGGAGAGGGGAGGGAAAGGAGAAAGAACAGGAAAGAACTAGGAAATAAAAATGGAAATCTTACTTGGCATCTGACTTGGGCTGTAGAGAAAATGCCACTTGATTCTCAAACTGCGTGCCCTGGAGGGTGTACTTGAGGCAAACTTTCCCTGTTGCCTCTGCTGGCTAAAAAGTAGAGAAGAGGAGACAGGATGGGAGGGAGAGATCACCCAGGGAGAGATGGCAGAATTGGGGCAGCTCCCCAACCCCACACATTTAAAGTTTCTGGCTAGAAACCAGGTAGTTCAGAAAACCAGAGGCTTGACATGATGGCGAGGGGAGGGAGGCTGACCCTGTCGGGCAAGCGTCCGGAGCAGAGCTCAGGGCAGCGGCGACTCTGGCTGGAGGAACAAGCAAGAATGGAATCTCACCGGCATCGTCCCAGTCAACTGGGCATAGACGATCAACCTCTGACCCCGGAAGATGACAGTTGGTTCTGGGGAAAGCATTTTAGCAGACAGACCCGCAGGCAAATCCCAGCTCAGAGAAACATCCTCTACCACAGGCTGCAGAGAGCGCTTCAGGGCCCTGAGAGCCTGGAGGAGGGAAGAGAACAGAATAAACACCAAAACAACATAATGGCAACCATACCTACTACTACCTGAGTGTTCATCATGCCCCAGGAGCTATGCAGCCCAACGCATGGTAGACCCTTGTACTCCACTAGGAGATGGGTGTTCTTCCTTTTGCTTTACACATGAGGAAGCTAAGGCAGAGACACGTAATAAATGTGTATAAAGTAACAGAGAAGTAGGCATTCGATAAGAAATGGCACCAACTGGGGAAGAGGAACACAGCACTATAACCAGAGGTGGAGGATGCCTCCCTGTGCTAACTCATCAAACGGAGTAGCAGTTTACCGCCTCTTCCACCTACAGACATACTACAGCTGTCTGTTTCTGTGTGGGGTTTTTTTGTTTGGTTTTTGTTGTTGTTAATCCTCACCCAAGGATATTTTTCCATCCATCCTCAGAGAGAGTGGGAGAGAGGGAAAGACAGAGAGAAACATGGATGTAAGAGAAACACATTGATGGGTTGCCTCCTGTATGAGCCCTGACCAGGGCCCAGGCCTGGGAGAAGCCTGCAACCAAGGTACATGCCCTTGATGGGAATCGAACCCGGGACCCTTTGGTCTGCAGGCCAATGCTCTATCCACTGAGCCAAACCGGCTAGGGCCATCCTGCTTGTGTTCTTTGTGTCATTTGCATGGAGGAGAGACTGCAGGACCCGCCGGGTCCTAAAGCACACACCTAGAATGCCAAGCTCAGCAGGCAAAATTCTTAAGTTTCTCTCTTTCTTGTTTTCAACACAAAGCCCTGACCTCTTCCGCAATTTTGTTGTTGGGATCCAACTGCTGGGATTAGATGCCATTTCCCCAGAAACTACAGGGGGCCCGTTCACATAAAGACAAAAATAGTCCCATTGAGTCTGTAGCCCAAAGCCCTGGGAATATAAAGAAATGAATCCTAGAGGCAATAGGTTGCCTAGGCTCTTGCAGCAGGGTGCTCACTGCCCCCACTCCCTCTGGACCGCCCCCCTGGACACAGGCCTGCCCCTCACCTTCGACTGCATCCTCTCATTGCCTGTGATAAATTCTGCCGCGCCCCCTGATGCCCGGGCAATGCCTTTTATGAGGCTGGTGGAGGCTCCTTCACCAATACCAAATGAGAAACACCTGCGATTGTAAAACAGCCTGAAGTTAGAGACAGGATGAAAGGGTGACATGATAACATCATGGTCAAAAAAACACATAAAAATACATGAAGAGATAGTGTATTAGTTAGTATACTTCGGAATTACATACGTTTTATAAAGAAATCATAACGATAACTAGAAAGTAGAGAACACCAATGGAAAATGACATATCCAAATTTAGGATTTAGTTATAGATATGTTTATAATTCTAGTTCTAAATACACATGTCAGAAAAAGAAGTCTAAAAGTCAACCACCCGAACATCCATATCTAGATCTTGGGGAAAAAGCAGCCAAAAAACCCCACAAATTTTAAAGAAAAGAAAGATAGGGGCAAATGTTATTGATACAGAAGACAATCATACAAAAGAGAGGATATACAAAAAGTGCTGTTTTTTTGGAAAAGATTATTAAAATTGACAAACATGCCCGGCTTGTGTGGCTCGGTGATTGAGTATCGACCATAAACCAAGTGGTCACTGGTTCAATTCCCAGCCAGGGATTCGGACTTGATCCCCAGTAGGGGGCATGCAGGGGGCAGCCAACAAATGATGTTTTTCTCTCTATATATCTCTATCCTTCTCCCTTCCTCTCTCTCTAAAAATCAATAAAAACATATTTAAAAAACTGACAAACATTTAGGGCAAGAAAAAAAGAGAAGGCACAAATAATCAGTGTCAGGAATAAAAAGGGAATACTACCACTGATTCTACTAAACTTAATAACATCATCTGGCGACATTGTTGATACTTCATGCAGAGAAATTTGAAAACTTAGATAAAATATACAAACTCCCATAAGAATCAAGAACATATAAAAATATGAACAGTTCTATTTCAATAAAGAGATTTAAAAATCTTCCCACAGAAAAAAATCTCTTTGTAACATCTAGTAAACACGTAAGAAAATATTTCCCATAATAGAAAAACAGGCAATTCTTCTCAGCTCATTATATGATACCACTGTAACATAGATATTAAAACCCAACAAGAATATTATTTTAAAAGTACATGCCAATATTTCTCATGAAAAAATATTTTTCAATCCTAAACAATTATTAGTCAACGGAATAAAAAAATATATGAAAATTGTTAATAGATCACAACTAACTTGGGTTATTTCAGAAATGCAAGGTTGGTCTAATATTTAACAACAGTCATTACAATGAACACATTGAAAGAATAAAGAATAAAACCATACTCTCATCTCATCAGTACATAAAATGCATTTGATGAAATTCAACCATTCATTATTATTTTTTTAAATGTAAACAAAAAGAAAATAACTCTCAAAACAGAAAAATCCTTAATCGGATGTAGGATATCTACAAAAAGACCTAGAGGAAACAACCACACTATTAAGGCAATGGGAACCATGTTCATTCTGAAAATGGGCATTCCCAATAAATCCACAACCATGCCAATCCAAAGAAATAGGTGTGTACACATGTGAAAATGAATATGTATATATGCATATATAGGTGCACACACAAGTGTGTGTAGGCAAAAAATACATGTACCAGAATGCAAGGATATTCACAAAAGCATTATTTTAAACAGCTAAATGGAAGTCCATCAGCAGTAGAATCAATCAATAAATTATGGTTTAGCCATCTTGTGGAGTACTATACCCCAGTGAAAATTAACTATGGTTCCATGCAAAATATGGGTGACTATATACTGTTGAGGGAAAGAAGCAAAATACATAGAATAAAAACTGTGCAACATTAATTTTTATTCAAAAAGAAGCAGAAATAACCCCATAGTATTCCTGTCCATCCTTACTTGTCAGCACTGGAACCACAAGGCCCTAGATTACATGTGGTCAGTCACCCAGAAACACACACATTGTCTGCATACCTGTGCCTCTGCCCATTGCTTTTCACTTCTCTAATGACACTGAATGTGTCGTTCACTTCTCCATCTGTGAAGACAAAAAGCTGAACACAGAAGACATTGGTCAAGTCTCTATGAAGTTCACTTTTTTTTTTAAGTTCATTTTTAAAATACTGCAATTTGCCCTTGAAAAACTCAACTATTTCATGCCGGAGACACTGATGCCTCTTCGGACACGTGTGAAATCCCTAGTGGGCCACTGTCACTTGCATCAGGTTTTTACATGGTTTGGGGCATTTTCCTCACCCTACCAGTTTCACCTCAGGCCTCTGTGGCATTCCACAAGAGAGCTTCCACCTCCACAGTTCAGAGCATGGAGCTAAGGAAGAGGGATTCTATGAAATGCCTCTTGTCTTTTCCCCTTTACTACATGACAGACAACTCTGAAATGCACACCCTGTTGGGACAATCCTACAATGAAACTCAGGGCTATACATTCTGGAACCGAAGTTGAGTTCTCTCTACCCACTTCCTGTGAGCTCTGTTCCAATTCTTACCTGGAGAGGGTGGCCTGGGATGGAAGTTCTACTGTAAATGGCCTTGAGTGGTTCCAAGATTTCTGTGCCCCCGAGGTCAGCGTCCATACTCTTAACTCTCTTCAGCGCCTGCTCCATGGTATCCTGAGTGTACTTCACGCTCTCCCTGAGTAAAGCAAACACATGCAGGGACATAGCTAGCTGACACTGCCCAGTATCGCATCCCCGCATTGAGATTCGCCCCACTGTAAACCTCCTCACCTGAACTCCCCAATGCCAAGGTCAACTCTACCGTAACCCCTTTAACAATATAGTCCTTTCTTTAGAGCAGCGGTTCTCAACCTGTGGGTCGCGACCCCTTTGGCGGTCGAACGACCCTTTCACAGGGGTCGCCTAAGACCATCCTGCACATCAGATATTTACATTACGATTCATAACAGTAGCAACATTACAGTTATGAAGTAGCAACGAAAATAATTTTATGGTTGGGTTGCAACATGAGGAACTGTCTTAAAGGGCCAGAAGGTTGAGAACCGCTGCTTTAGAGGATCTTTTTTTTGAACTCTCTGTAGCCTTTCTAGAAACTTACGGAAAGAAGGACTCAAAGGACGATCCAAATCCAAAGATGTTGAAATAACAGCCTACAGGCAAACTCTTCAGCAGCCAAATCAGTGTTTCCTGAAGGAAGAGAGTATGGGGAGCAAGTGAGAGAGGATCCTTGAAGACACACAGACCCTCCCCATCTAACTCCTGCGGGTGTGGGCCTTCACCCAGAGTGTGCCACCCAGTCTTATAGTCCTCGGAGTGGTCACGTGAGCTGCAGTGCAGCTGGAAACACTGATCCAGATGACCCAGATGGACTCTAATTTACCCCCGGAGACCCATCCTTACTTGAGCACATGACCAGAAAAAGAACTAGTCTTACCTTGGCCGCCTGTATGCGCAGCTGAGATGGATTCTGATTATTCATGGGACAATGCATACTTCCCGAGCGGTCCATGAGGAAGACGAATTCTCCACATGCAGTTGGTGACTGAGCCTCTGGGATATTCGGGTAGAAACTCACCATCGCAGATGGATCTCCCATCAAAGAACCTACTCAGAAAGAATAAGGACACCATGAGATGAAAAGGAACTAAAAACATACATACTGTTGTGGGAGTACTTCTTGGGCACACAAGGGGGAGCTCGCCCAAAGGGAAGGACAAAACCAGGCAACTAATGTACAAAGACAGAGCCCAGAGCTTCAGGGAACAGGAGCTGGAGCAAACCTGGTCAACGTTGGGACCCCCTCTAACAGGTTTAGCGTGGATGGCCTGCCCTGAGGGGGGGAGGAAATGGTTAAACAATTGAAGGCAAATTAAGGAGTTGCAATTTGTGAGCTGGAGTGTGAAGTTACCTTGGCCAAACATCAACAATGAGATAAGAAAAATGGCTGATTGAAGATCAACTATAGCTACTTATCTTTAAAGCAGTAGTAGCTATGGAAGTAAGAGCCTAACCCAAGACATTGTGTTTTGACTATGATTGTCCCCAAGGATGCATCATTCCACCAAAGTGGGAAATGCTTCAGAAGTGTCAATATCTTTCCAGTGACGCTTCATGGTCTCTGTAGTCCAGGGCCATGGCAGCTCAGGGAGGCCCGAGACAGTGGTCCCTGACATGTGTTACACCAGTTCAGTTAAAAGAAGAAGTACACAGCCCAGCCTGTGTGGCCTGGTGTTTGAGCAGCGACTTAGGAACCAGGAGGTCATGGTTCACTTCCTAGTCAGGGAACATGCCCCTGTTGTAGACTCGATCTCCAGTAGGTATGTAGGAGACAGCAGATTAATGATATTCTCATCATTGATGTTTCTCTCTGTGTCTCTCTGTCTCTCCCTTCCTCTCTCTGAAATCAATAAAAACAAATAAACAAACAAAAAAAAATAACAGGAAAAGTAGATATATACTAAGGAAAACTTGGAAAATAAGCAAATTAAAGAAACTTAAAAACTAAAGCTAGTAAGAAACTAAACTTAGGCTTAGAAATTAAGAAACTAGGTTAAGATAAAAAAAAAAAAAACCCTGATGGATAAGGGTGATATTTACAACATAGTGAATGTACTTAAGGCAACAGAGCTATATCTTTAAAAATAATTATAATGGTAAAATTTCCGTTATGTAAATTTTATACCAAAGTATTAGTTTTCTTTTTACTTAAAATTTATGTCAGATAAATTTTACCACAATTAAAAAAAGAACAAAGAACTCTAGGTGAGATTACAGGTTGGAATGATAAATCAATCAATAAAAGTTATTTATTAGATAAAACAAAAAATTTAGAATGTAAAGTTAGTCTTAACCTAATCATAATTACTACGTGCATATTTCCTGTGGTTTTAAATGTTTTTCTTAATTGACAGGTTATTTTTTTTATAGCAATCTGTTTGTATAACTTACTTTTCTTTAACTTAATCCTCGTTGGAAGGCTTTTTCTCTATATTATTTAAATCTGTCAACATATATGATTTTGGTAGCTGCATAATAACGCATCAAGTAATCCCAGCATAGTGAATTAAGTTACTGTGAGACATTTTGATTATTTACTAATCTTTGATATTATGAAAATGGCCACTTCAGTGTATATTTTTACTTACATTTAAATTTATTTCCTTAGGTAAGATTCCTAAAATTGGAATCACTAAAATGAACATTTCTTTTGACACATATCGCCAAATCTCTTCTCCAAAGTTCGATTCCAAATTATTTTTGCTTAAAGCAGTCTGCGAGAGTGCCAAATTCACCTCACCTTTTAAAGCATGCGGTGTTCCCAGATTTGGAAATCCTTGATCATTTTAAAAGTGAAAAAGTCACATCATTTACTTTCATTTTATTTTTATTTTTACTTGTAGAGGCTGATCATTGTCCCATATTTGTAAACTGGCTGCATTTCCCTTGTAAACTTTTTTTTCATGTCCTTTGTCTAAGTACCTACTAATTCACCTAAATTTACATATAAGACATAGTCACATGATATTCAATATGGAACCATTTTTGCATGCCATAGTATAAACTAGTCCCCCCCCCCCCTTTTTTTTTTTTACCCTTTACTGAATAGAAAAAAAAAAGTGAGGGTCATTTGAGGGTAATTCAACGACCTTAGGCGGTAACTACAAAGGAAGAAGGAAGATACCGGGCTCTGTTGCAGGCGCCCCCATCTCCACAGCCACGCTGGGGGTGTGCACCTCACTGTAGTAAACCAGGAGCTCCACATCTCGATCAAATTTGTGTCCCTCGGCCAAGGAGATCTGAGTTGGGAGCAAGCAAAGAAGCCATGTTAGAACCATCGTGCCTCTGCCTGGGGCTGAGGTCAGAGCTGAGGGCTACTGGCTCCTTCCACGTGTGAACAGAGCCAGGAGCAAGGGCGAGAACAGGCAGGAGGCTCTGGAGATGAAATAAGGACAAAGAAGGGGCCCAGCCCTAGCCAGTTTGGCTCAGTGGATAGAGCGTTGGCCTGGGGACTGAAAGGTCCTGGGTTCGATTCCCAGTCAGGGCACATGCCTGGGTTGTGGACTTGATCCCCAGTAGGGGGCGTGCAGGAGGCAGCTGATCAATGATTCTCCCTCATCATTGATGCTCCTATCTCTCTGTCCCTCTCCTCTCCTCTCTGAAATCAATAAAAATATATTAAATAAAAGAAGGGGCCCAGTGCGATTCCCCCGGGGTTAACAGGGGAAAGTGAGCAATATTTAGGAGATGGAGGGAGGTAGATCAGGACCCCAAAACAGGGTGCTGGCAACCACAGCGCGCTCACTAATTACCTGAGCAGAAGTCTTATCGGCAAGGTACTCAATAGGATTCACGGGGGAGCTGCACTGGACGCTCTGGATGGCATGCTGGGAGCTGACGGTGGCAGCCAGGCTGAGTGTGTAGGGCACGTCCTTCGAAGGGACTGCAGGAGTCTTCATTTGAAGGCCACCGCCCTCAGGCCCTCCTACGGAAAGTGAGCTCAGTGGTGTGTCCCCTCCCCACAATGCTTAGCCCCCCGACAACCCTGAGGGGGGTTTTCCCCGCGAGTATTTGAAGAAAGAGCCTACTCACCGGAGAGTTGGTAGCGAGGGTTCAGGATAGCGGGGAGCACATAGCGCAGGGCCCCGTCGGCCTCCAGAGGCAGCTCCTGCACGTACTTCAGGGTGAGTGCCGCCTTCGACCCGGGGGGCAGGTTCCCCACGTTACAAGAGAAGATGTCGCCAGCCTGATCGTCCTCCTCCAACAAGAAGGCTTGGTGGCCCTGGCTGATGGCATTCTCGTAATTGGTGCGGGCCTAAGGAGGACAGGGGAAGACGGGTGACAGGACACGAGAGGGGACATGACATGAGAGGTGACATGCTTGAGGAGGAGACGAGTGGCACAGGAAGCAAAGACTGGTGGGGTGAGCCTGTGATGGGTCTTGCCAAGTTCACAGCCAAACTCTGAGTGCCTTCGATGGGTGTTTCCTTCCAATGGTTTTAGGAAAGTTATCGGTTAGGGGGGAGTAGAGGACAAAGCATTCGACATCAACATTTCTGGGCAGTTGCATTTGATAGGGACCCTAAAGAGCATGCATTATGGGCATAAAAAGGGAGGAAGGTATACAGTCATCCCTCATACCTCTGACTTCTCCTGCAATTCTGCCACGATTTTCTTCCCATCCACCAGGGCCTCGAAGCTGTGGACAGCTGAGTCTTCGTCCATGGGGAAAACAAAGAAGGCCTCCAACGGGTCTTTCCCCTCATTCTCATAGTTCAAGGTAGCAGACACACCGGCCACAAACTCTCGAATGGACAAGGTCACCGAGATGCTCTTCAGTGGCACTAGAGATAGACCAGAGTTCAGGAGGTCACCAACCTTCACAGAATGTCTCCCACCGTTTGAGGTGCCAAAGGTCCAATGGCAAGTCAGAGTCACGAGTCAGGCTTACCTGGCTCCTTTTGGCGGGTTAGCAGGCCGTAGCAGGGAGGGGACACCATGGTGACACAGGGTTACTGTGGAAAAGACACATCATGAACAGAGCGCCATGGTGGGGATTACCTATCCAAACACCAATACCGATGGGCTTCTCTCTGGCATCAACATCTATTCAGAGGGTTAATGGGGGACCCAGGAAGGAGAAAGAAGCAGAACAGAAGGGGATAAAGGTGTCAATAGCAAGGCTCCTTCTAAATGCCAGACCCTGGTGGAAAGCTAGACAGGAAACCTCACCGAAGGCTGGTTCAAGCGCCAGGTCCACGTTTTTCGGAAGTGTTTTTATGATACCACTTTTTAGGAATATTCAGTGAATGTAATGAACGCCTCTGAACCTCAGTATTTCTAAAATGAAAATCATATGTCTATGCACAGATGAATGAAGATAGATGAAGTCCTAGGAATGGGGCCTGGCCCATAGGAGGCATTGAATCAATGATGACAGACATGAGTGTTGTTCTTGTCACTGTTGTTAAGTAGACCGGGGCTGTTACTCTTGTAGGTGGCCGTTAGACAGACATGAGCAGAGCAAGGAGGATGGGCCAGGTGCAGAAGGTCACCAGGGAGGAAGGCCCCAGTCCTAGCCATGGACATGTGTCGGGTAGGACCTCGTCCCCGGGCTGACCTTTCCTCCCCTCGCATACCCTGCTCATTAGGGTTTAGACCCCTGACCTTTCCTCCCTGGAGAGAACATCTAGGCTTCAGGTGTATTTCATTCAGCTCCAAGCCCAGAAAAGCAGCAAAACCCGGCAAGCAGCGCCATGGCTGACCTCGGGACCAGCTGCACTGAATAATAACCCCCCTGCCCTGACACTGGTCAATCAATCAGTGGAGACCACAACCCTGAAAGGACACACCTGGAAAGCTGCGGAATATTCTATTCATATCCGCCCCTGGGATCGCCCCTAAAACCCTTATGACTGAGGACCCAGCAGACGCTCCCTCCAGGGAGCAAGCCCCTGCCTTTCCCTTCCTCTTCTGTTCCCCATCCCTCCAGACGCATCACCTTGACCTTCCTCCCTTCAAAGCTCCAAGGGCCTTTCCTTTGCCTCCATCCCTTGTTTCCTAAGCCCGTTTCTCCTAGGAACTACCGCTACCTCTGTGCTTTCACAAATAAATGTTATCTTACAGGTTGAGTCTCGGCCCTGCACGTAAGACGTTGCCTGATCCAAAATGGACTTCTGCAATTTAGATCACGTACCTTGTGACTTTTCTTTTGGGTCTCGTTATTGAAACCAGTTTGTTCTCTCTGTCCAGGCGATTACTATATCATACATCCAACATGCCCTCTATTTTAAATCAAAACATGTCCTCCAAATTTCATTATAATCTCAGACAACCATTTCATGTGATATGGTAAAAAAATATTATGTCCATGGGTTATAATTTATGTTATTCTTTTTTTTAAAGTATGTTTTTATTTATTTCAGAGAAGGAGATAGAAACATCAATGATGAGAGAGAATCACTGATCGGCTGCCTCTTGCATGCCCCCTACTAGGGATCAAGCCTGCAACCTGGGCATGTGCCCTGACCAGGAATTGAACTGGTGACCGCTTGGTTCCTGGGTGGACGCTCAACCGCTGAGCCACACCTGGCCGGGTGTGGCTTTATTTAAATCCAGAGAATCAACAGGTGGGTCTGCTCCTAGTCATTGGCCCTAGCCTCACTAGGAGCTGCCCTCCAACCATTCTGAACGGAGTTTTCTGTGAGCTGGCCTCCCCCTGCTCAGTCAGAGGGTGGTGACCACCTACAAAAGTAATACCCACTGTTTATTTTCAGTAAAAATCCCCTACTTGGTTCTGCAACCTCCAGAACCAAGTAGGGGATTTTTACTGAAAATAAAGAGTAAGTTAACATGTAGTTGCCTGGTACACAGAGAATGCGGAAGAGAAATGAAACTACTGTGTATATTCCGAGCAGGGGCAGAGGAGTCACTGGGAATCTGAAACTTCATCCAGGAACCTACAGGCCAGAGAAGCAGGCAGGTTCTTGAGAAAGATAATTTTCCTTCCTGGAACCACACCCACCTCTTCAAGGATTCTGTAGCTTTTGGCAGGACTATTTCTAGGCCTTTCTCTGCTCATCACAATCACCATTTAAACATCACACCTGGCCCTAGCCAGTTTAGCTCAACGGATAGAGCGTCGGCCTTGCGGGCTGAAGGGTCCCGGGTTCGATTCTGGTCAAGGGCACATGCCTGGGTTTCGAGCTCGATCCCCAGTAGGGGGCGTGCAGAAGGCAGCGGATCAATGATTCTCCCTCATCACTGATGTTTCTTATCTCTTTCCCCCCTCCCCTCCTCTCTGAGATCAATAAAAGTATATTAAAACAAACAAACACCACACCCTACTCCAAGCCAGAGCAATGGCTGTGTTGCTCACCCAGCTGATTGCAATGGTTTCTGATACACCATGGCCCCATACCTACAAATCAGCGCCAATACAGCAGGCTTGTTGTTTTGCGTCTGTTTTTGTTTTGAGGGATTGGGTAAAAACAGGTGGTGGCAAAAAGGCTCACACTGGCTAAACCACAGAGGCGGTCCAGGCTGTGTGGGGAGAGGAACGCAAAATCAGCGAGAGGGTTTCCATGCACACATCTGATGGGGCCCTTTCTCGGGTCCCACAGGCTGGGGCTGGGCTAGGAAAGAGTTTCTAGTAACCCCAGCAGGGAGCTTATGGCCTGAGAAGGACAAGGATACAGGGGTATAACAGCTGAAGAAAGCAGAGGGCGACCCAATCTGTAAGGATGGGCAGTACTCACCAAGGGCGCTTTCTGGTGAAGAGACAGAGGGAGCAGTGGCTGAGTGTCTTCTGCAAAGAAACAGGCTTGTCTCTGTACTCTAACCCCAGAACAAATCCCTCCCAGGGGAGGTTTGCTCTTCTGCAGCCTCGCCCCCACCCTTCCCAGGACAACCTATGCTGAGTCAGAACTCCTTCCCCCTCCCTCCCCAGGGCACTTGAGAATTGCACCCAGCAACAGGGAGGCAGGCTGGCCGCAGCAGCTGATGGGGCTCAAAGTTGAATCCGAGGCTGGGAGAAGGGAGGGAAGGGTCAGTGAGTCAGGTGCCGGGAATCCAGGCGCTGCCCTGGGCGAGGGGGGCGCTGGTGGGGCAGGGGCCACAAAAGGGCCAGTGGAGAACCCGGAGTGGGCCTACCCCGGGCCATCGGGCCATAGGGGTGCAGTGCGAGGCTGGGCTAGAGACTGGGAGTGGCCCTGCCAGGTTTGGCTTAGTGGATACAGCATCAGCCTGAGGTCAGGTTACATGTCAGGGTTGCAGGCTTGAGCCCCAGTAGGGGGCGTGCAGGAGGCAGCTCATTGATGTTAGTCTCTCCCTTTTCCTTCCTCTCTGAAATCAATATATATATATATATTTAAAAAATAAAAAGAAACCGGGAGTGATTTAAACTTTAAATTTTCAGTCCAGGGAGTCACAGGAGGTATCTGAGCTGGCCCCTTGAATTTCTATAGTGTGTCCCAAAATTCATGCAAGATTTGCAATTGAATTGAATTGCAAATCTTGCGTGAATTTTGGGACACCCTATACTGTATATAGAAGGGTTCAGCGGTTCTCAACCTGTGGGTCGCGACCCCTTTGGCGGTCGAACGACCCTTTCACAGGGGTCGCCTAAGACCATCCTGCATATCAGATATTTACATGACGATTCATCACAGTAGCAACATTACAGTTATGAAGTAGCAACGAAAATAATTTCATGGTTGGGTCACAACCTGAGGAACTGTATTTAAAGGGCCAGAAGGTTGAGAACCACCGGTAGGGGCTGCAGTACGAGTTGGATGGGCGGCAGGGGGGAGGTTTGAAGCTCCATTTCCACAGCATAAATTTACATCAAATGGAGGAACTATGAATTGTCCGCATGAAGGGGAGGGAGAGGGAGGTAAAGTGAAAGAGAAAGTAGAGAACGGGGCCTTGGGATGATTAGGAGATGACAATTCCCACTTCCAGCCCCACAAGATGCCCCCAACCTCCCACCTGCTGCACCTGCACCCCCTCTCCCCCCTAGCCGCCACCCCAAACCCCCATCACACACCAGGACTAACTCCTGTACCCCTCGGGCTTGCAGCTAAAACAGACCCGAGCAGAGCTGGAGGTGGGAGAGGCAGGCAGCGGGCGCGGGTCTCAGCCCGGGTGAGCGGGGACCCCTCCCGGGCCGGAGCGGGCCACCTACCTGCTGGGCGCCGGGAACCTCTGCGTCACTCGGAGAGGGAAACACCCTCAGCCAGAAGTTCCGGGAAGACCCGCCCTCGCCTAGGGACCGGCGGTAAAGTGGCGACTCAATAAGTGAGGGAGGGAGGGGAAATTCCTGCACCCACGGCCTAACCTTCTCTGGTCTCCGGCTCCCAGGGAAGGTCTTCAGCCCTGGGTCTTGCGCTCTTGTTTCTTTGCCTGATTCTCCAGGTTAAGGGACCATCAGGGGACAGGCGAAGGGAAGGGAAGGGCTGTTATTTTTTCCAATAACTGTATGTAACTGTATGAGGTTTATATCATTGATTTATCTCTAATCTGAGTCATTTGTCCCAAGATTGTAGATTGTATCCTCCCTCCCTAGGGCGTGGTGCTGTGTGTGTGTGTGTGTGTGTGTGTGTTGGGGGAAGGGAGAGAAACCAGGGCAATGCAGAGGGGGAATCAAGTCTTCCAGTTATGAATCACTTATGGGTTTTTCATCAGGATCTTAAACCTAGTTTTTTTTTGGTGGGGCTGTTTTTTTGAGGGGGGCGGGCGGCAGTAACAATGTAAGTAACTTGTTTTGCTCCTCCTCTCACTTCCTGCTATTCTCTCTCCATCAGCATGGAGTCTCACTTAATTCCTCTCTTCTGTTTGTTGTCTCTCCTCTGCTGTGTCCATGCGATTCGTCCAAGATTTCCTATTGTTCTTATCAGACATGCTTATATGTATTCTTAAAACATATAAGCCTTTTAAGTAAATAAGAGCCCACATGCATAGAATGATTTGATTCATGAATAAGTGCATAGAAATATTGATAGTTGTGTATATCCAGAGGCCTTGCAATTGCTATTCACTATAGATAGTGTAAGACAGATTTCAAAAAGAGCAAATGTCGGAAATGTACACAAATCTTCTAAGCATTTTTTTAAAATATATTTTTATTGGTTTCAGAGAGGAAGGGAGAGGAAGAGAGAGCGAGATAGAAACATCAATGATGAGAGAGAACCATTGATTGGCTGCCTCCCGCACGCCCCACACTGGGGATCGAGCCCACAACCCG
>NW_005370438.1:22266-24569 GCF_000412655.1 Myotis brandtii
GATGAACAGCCACTATTTTCATATGATCACTGGTGACTTGCAAATGTTATGTTTGGACAGATCACATGAAAACTGAGCCCAACTGAAACTTATCACAGATAGATGGATAATAGATAAGAGGGGCTGAAAAAAATATCTACTATTGAATACTATGAGAAACCAGAGCCAGATAATTCACATGGTCAGGCAAACGGCTTTTCTTTCAGACCGGAATGATGGCTGTCCTCACCGAGGAAAGCGTGAAGACAGCGGACATATACCATAGAGTCACGTAACCAAGCTGCTAAAATGATTAACGTTATGAAGATCGAGGCAGGAGGAAAGACTCCATTCTTTTATTTAATAATAAAATTTTTTTATTGATTTCAGAGAGGAAGGGAGAGGGAGAGAGAGATAGAAACATCAATGATGAGGGAGAATCATTGATTGGCTGCCTCCTTCACGCCCCACACTGGGGACCGAGCCTGCAACCCTGGCATGTGCCCTGACTGAGAATCGAACCGTGACCTCCTGGTTCACAGCTCCATGCTCAACCCCTGAGCCATGCCATTCTTATTCTAACCAGCCTGGGAATTGAAAAAAAAATTTTTTTAACTTTCCAGTCCTGCATCCATGCCTGGATAGACAGCCCCCTGCAGGATTCAACTACCCTGGCCACCTGTTACCTCCCATCCATTAACCAAACTACCAGATGTGACCAGACCTCCGGGAACCACCTTCCAGACCAGCTGGCATTGATGATACTGACGGCCTGTCATCTGCCTGACGACTGTCCTGCACCAATCGCAGGGCTAAGAATGCAGAACCGCTTACTCAAACATGTACTCTTTGCTCTTCGTGTTACCAGACCGGGGCGGGCGGGCCTGGAGCAGGTCTGACTCAGACCGGCCTGTGGTATGTGGGTCCTTGACTTCCTGTAGGAAAGATTTCGCAACACGAGGTCCAGATGCGTTTGAGAGGACGTCTATGAAAGCCGAGGACAGGGAAACAAAGGAAGAAAGTGGGGTGAAAGCAACAACAGGGGAGAGCCCAGGCCATGCCCTGCTTTGGCTCCTAGAAACATTCTAGGAAAGAAGTGAGCCTGGGCGGGGCTGTGTTAGCTCCCTGGGAAGTGAGCGAAGGATCAGGGGGTGAGCCCTGGTCAAGCTGCGGCTGCCCGCTGCTCCCTGGCTGCAAGTCTCATGGGGAGCCTTAGACTTTAGGAAGAATTAAAAAGTTCATGCCCAGAAAGGGGCCTGGCTGTGCTCTAGAGCAGCGGTTCTCAACCTGTGGGTCGAGACCCCTTTGGCGGTCGATCGACCCTTTCACAGGGGTCGCCTAAGACCATCCTGCATATCAGATATTTACATGACGATTCATCACAGTAGCAACATTGCAGTTATGCAGTAGCAACGAAAATAATTTCATGGTTGGGTCACAACATGAGGAACTGTATTTAAAGGGCCAGAAGGTTGAGAACCACTGCTCTAGAGTGAGCCCACATTGAGTCATCGTTCTGAGGGCTTTTTATCCTTTCTTATTTTTCCTCCTTTTTTTTTTTACCCCTGCAGGCAAGAATCTTAGGGGAAGGGTTTCAGTAGAATATTCATCAGCTTTCCAGGTGCATTTCACGTATGCTGATGCATCAAAATGAGTGTATAGCCCTAATCGGTTTGGCTCCGTGGATAGAGCGTCGGCCTTCGGACTGTTATTCTTTGGCCTGTTTTACATTTATCTTAGGTCTACCTGGCTTTCATGGGGTTTTTGTTACGTGTCCCCCAACTTCATCTCCCCTTGGGTTTAGCTGGAGTGAATGACATGAACTGGGTCTTTGTTCTCTATTTTCCCAGGCTACAGTGACTTAAGCTATGTATTCTCTGGTGAGGGTGGGGAGCTATACACCATTCGCTCTCGAGTGTCCTTGGTTAGGGAAGATGAGGAGTTCATAACAGTGGCTGGGTACCCGAACCTGATAGACACCACATTAGATGCTTCACACTGCATGATCCCATTGAACCCAGGCCTATTTTAGAGATAAACGAACCGACACAGTCACTGAATTAGCAAGCAAGAGACTAGATTTAAAACTAAATCTGCCTGGCACAACAATCCCGTTTTTCCTTATCAGAATCCCCCCACAGACGTTATCCTATCAGCCCTGTCTGTTGACTGAGCCTAAATGGTCGGAAGCCTACGAAGATGCCTTTGTAAACAACTGGGCGGCTCCAGAGTCGGGCGCCACCCAGTGGCCATGCACTTTTTCTTCAACAACATCCGCATCAAAACAAACGGACTTTGGGTCCCCACGCTCTCTCTCTCAGAAG
>NW_005370438.1:24702-48441 GCF_000412655.1 Myotis brandtii
GATTTTAAAAAAATAGGAGAATGCTGGCTTTCCTCCACAAACAGAATCTCTGTGGAGACTTCATACTGTAAGACAAAATAACCAAGTAAATCAATGGCATTGATAGATTGGGATGATGCTGTTCTAGTTCTAATTATCCCATGCACTAAGATGCTTAATCTAAACCCAGAACGTTGGTTGTGTCAATTTTTTATTAGAATAAAATTTAAATTAAAAAAAATCAGACAACCCCCCTCCCAAAAAAAAAAAGTTTCAGAGTTGAACTATCTCATTGTATTAGGATACAAATTTTTCCAATTGTTTGCAAAGATGAAATATCCCATAGGACATAATGTCACTCACTAAAAGCTACGACTGACATAATACAACATAGCTGCTAACTCTCAACAATGTATTTTATTTTTTTAAATTTATTTTTATTGATTTCAGAGAGGAAGGGAGAGGGAGAGAGTGATAGAAACATCAATGATGAGAGAGAACCCCCCCCCCCCCAAATAATTACCGAGTATGCAAGGCATTTAACCCAGAGTTTTCAACGGATGCCAAGTTGTATAGGGTAATCAGTGATGGCGAATCTTTTGAGCTCGGCGTGTCAGCATTTTGAAAAACCCTAACTTAACTCTGGTGCCATGTCACATATAGAAACTTTTTGATATTTGCAACCATAGTAAAACAAAGACTTATATTTTTGATATTTATTTTATATATTTAAATGCCATTTAACAAAGAAAAATCAACCAAAAAATGAGTTCGCGTGTCAGAGGTGTCATAGGTTCGCCATCACTGGGGTAGATACTTCAAATGACAGCTCTAAGTTAGTTTAGGCTTCTCAGCAATAGGCCTTTTTTGTTTCTTCCCCCTGTCTCCTGGCAAAGAGGCCGTTTCCTTATCTTTTGGAGAACTGCCCATCTCTGTTCCGCTGAACCCTGTACCCTGATCACAGAGGTTGCCATGCGACCCAGCCGAAGACATCAGATAGGCATCTGGAGCTGAGGCAACAGGAGGGAAGGCAGCTGAGGCTGAATCATCTGAAGGCAGTGCCCCCCAGGCTGCTCCCTAAATCCTTACTGCTGACCACACCCCCCAATCCACCCTAGTGCCCATCCCTCCGTAGGCCTAATTCCTATCAATTTACAACCACGGAACTCCTAATAATGAACATGGAGAAGGTGGATGCTACGAAGATGATTTTTGTTCATGTGTTTGATGTCTGCTTCAGACACAGAGGCGCTGTTTTCCAAGCCAAATCACCATGTAATTTTGAGTCTTTTAGTTCTAACAAGAAGAAACGTTTGAACATGAGACTAAGTCCAAAGCATTTTACATTTTTTAAAGTCTCTAATAATCAATATGGCCAGACCATGCATACATTTTGGCCAGGACGTGCCCCCACCCAATTATAAGGTCAGAGGTATAATCTTACCGTATTCGTGTGGCAGGTAAATGGAGATGAGGAAGTACGAGGCTCACTGTCCTAAGGGGTTAACTAAAAGGTGTACAGCATGACTCTGTTTTTCTGACTGTGGGCAAAATTAATATAAAAGCCTATCTCATTCTCCGTGGTAAAATGGGTGGACATTTTCAAAACGGGTATTATCATATCTTTATTCAAAGCTAGCAGCAAGATATTTTCAAGGTAATTTATTCTCACAACTTGGATACCCATAGGATTAAAAATGACCAGGGACATGCAAATTAGATGAAAGGAGACCTATAGAAAACCCTAAGGATTCAGTGTCACTCTGTCCATCTAGTTTACCCACAGACAGCAGGGAAAGCCATACTAAAATTTTGACCATATGATTGAAATGTGTGCAGCGACAGTCTGAAGTGGTCAGGTGTCCGACTAATAGCACTTAAGATGATTAGCTGTACCTGGAAGAAAGGGACTCACTGGAGTGAAACATCAGTGAATAAGACATATGATACTTTTTATGTTCCCAAATGGCTGCCCACTGGCTGTTGATTTACATATTTGATGACATGGTCATGGAGTATTTGAAGTCATTAATAAAATATGCCAAGTCATTCACAGTGTCAAGCAAAACTAAAAATCAATGCAGAAGAGCAAGGCCATTCTAGGCAGCCTCCTGCATAATAATGAAACATCACTATCGGAGGCCGTACTGAGCTGTACTCAGCACTAAAGTTCAACCCAGGATCACCGATGTTCTTTCTCTTATGTTCAAAGATGCTGGGGGGAGTCTGCAAGAATTGTTTGCCATTACAAGTCTGCTTCTACCCATCCGGCATGGCTCTAAACTTACCCAAGACTTGCTGACAAGCGGGGCTTAAATCTGAGCCCATGAGAACATTCTTCATGTCCACTACAGCTTTTAAATTTTTTTTAAAAAGTTTTCTCCTAACTTTTCATTCTTTCATGTATCTCAAATATTCCTTACAGGATACAGTTTGTTGTTTTTTTTAAAAGTTCTTTGATAAGGTTCTATTAGTGTTAAAAACCCTATCTGTAAATGTTATTTCACATTCTTGGTAGTGGCATAGCATACAATTCTTGATTGACAGTCATTTTCTCACACTCTGCACTTTATATAGATCTACCTATCTATCTAGAGATCATTATAAAGTGCATCCATGTTAAGGATCTATAAACTGTTAAGATACTTTTTATTAAGGATGACTTACTAATAGCAATTTTCATAAGTCATCTAGATTTTAAAGCTATTTTACTAGGTGCACTTAAATTTAGCATTTTAATATTTTCCTGTTAAATGGGCCCTTTCATCTGTATAAAACGACTTTTGTATCTCTTAATTCCTACCTTAACATTCACTTAACCTAAATTAACATAGACATACCAGAATTTTTGTGGGCTTTTTTTCTCAGTATTTTTGTGGCATAAATTTTCCACTCCTTTTTTTTGTTTGTTTTTCTTAAAAAATTATTGGATTTACTGGGTGACATTATTTAATACAATTATATAGACTGATCATGGGGAACAATTCCTAAACTTTATAAATGTCTAATCACTATGCTGTACACATGAAACTAACAGAAAATAATACTTACTGAATGCCAACTGTAATTGACAAAAAATAAAGCAAATAGGGCAAATTGGTAAAATTTCATAAAGTGGGATGATGTGTACACAGGTTATTGTATTATTCTGTATTCTTTGTGAATGTTTGAAATATTTCACAAAATAAACAAAACCCCAAAGGTATGATATATGACTCTAAATCCTTGTGATGTATACGATGAACAATACAGCAAATATTCGTTATGCAACATTTATTACATTTTTAACAAATGTTATTAAATGGTGACATCAAATAGAAAGAAGTAGTTCAGCAGGGAAGGGACTTTTTTTTTAAAGCCGTATTCTGGATTTTCTGACAGATGTCAACCAGGTCACAGTCATTTACAGACAACACGGTTGAACATCCACCCAGAAACAGGCACAGGAAAAGGTTTTCATTGAGATGAGCACGTAGGAGTGATGGACGATCAAGTCACATAGCCCAGGTTACCCGGCGTTTTTGCATTTGTGAGGGCTTCGGGAGCCTATCTTCCTTGGATGGATCAGAGTGCACCTGGACGATGCTGGGTAGAACGGAGCTGCGCTCTGGTAATGAAATCACTTGGATAGAACTCCCAGACTGCTGTCTCATGTCACTGTCTTGGCCAAAGTTTTCCATGGTGGGTTCAGAGGCACTATTCTTCACGACCCGCTGGTACTCTAGGAGAGAGAAGAGTCCTGGGGAAGAGAGAAGCCGGGGGAGGGCGATAGAGGAACAGTAGATGTTTCATGAAATAGTCAAGAAATATTTCCCTCTGCGTTGACAGAGAGACGCTGACCCAAAGCCCAGGGGGTCTCTTTTGAACCGCCCCAAGAAATTTGGAAGGAGGTCCAAATGCTTCGGTAGGACGGGCTAAACTGGATGCAGGAGAGTTTAGCCCAGCCGTGGGCAAACTACGGCCCGAGGGCCGGATCCGGCCCATTTGAAATGAATAAAACTAAAAAAAAAAAAAAAAAAAGACCGTACCCTTTTATGTAATGATGTTTACTTTGAATTTATATTAGTTCACACAAACACTCCATCCATGCTTTTGTTCCGGCCCTCCGGTCCAGTTTAAGAACCCATTGTGGCCCTCGAGTCAAAAAGTTTGCCCACCCCTGGTTTAGACACTTCCCAACGAAACAAGATTGAGGATTCTTTTTGAAAAGGGACATGCCTCTGAGTTAGGAATTTCTAAATGAAATTTTAAAACTCTTCTAGAGCCATTCGTCGGTTTGGCTCAGTGGATAGAGGTCAGCCTGCGGACCAAAGGGTCCCAGGTTCCATTCCGGTCAAGGACATGTACCCTGGTTGCAGACTCCTCCCGGCCGGAGCCCTGGTCAGGGCTTGTGCAAGAGGCACCCCATCGATGTATTTCTCTCACATCAATGTCTCTCTCTGTCTTTCCCTCCCTCTTCCGCTCTCTCTAAAAATCAAAAAAAAAAAAAAAAAAATCAATCAATCAATCAATGGAAAAATATCCTCGGTTGAGGATTAACAAAAAAAACACAACAAGACAAAAACCACCTTTAGAAGCAAGGGTCTCCAATGTTGGTGGCTGAACATTTAGTATTAGGGATTGCTTTTCTCTGATCTAAAACTGCCCTGGCATGACACTGCCCACCCACCTACGTGAACAGTCCATGTTATGCACGCTCTTTAGTCTTCCCTGAGATGGGGAGGATATGAAAGACGGTAGCAAAGGTGGAGGTAAGGAGCTGCCCTCTTAGGCCAGCACGTTGACCATGTCACCCAGTCCTGATCTCCAGCTCTATCTCTAGAGGAATTGTCATCGGAGAGCGAGTCCACTTGAACTTTACCCCCTTAAAATGCAAGGATCGGTCCTTTTTCCTTATTCCCTTTCCCCATCCTTTCACTCTCCCTCCCATCCAGGGTAGATTGGTTCTCGTTCCCCATCAAAGGCCCTTAAAACACTCACCAGAGGCAAAATGGAAGAAAATGCTAATGTAGGCCGTGGAAATGTTCCAGGTGAGATGATAATTAGAGTAGTACACGGATTTGCCTTGTCTTAGCTTTATGTGATACAGTAGGAGTGCGGAGAGCAGAAGGACACCTAGTAGCCAAACAAAAGGAGAAAATAAAAGCCCCTTTTGAGGAACCGCAATGCCTCTACCCATCTTAACCCCCAGAGGAGCCTAATTTCTAAGCCTCTACCCTGCATATATGCACCTCATCCACGTCCGTGGATGGTTCCATTCAGAAGCTGCATATCGGAGCCAAAAAAATCTGGGAAGGCCGCAATAGTCAGAAACGACAGGCTGGGCTCACAGACCAAGTACAGTGCCAGGGAGGGGAGCCGGGGAGTCTTACCGGTGAAGAAAGTGAGGAAGACAGCCATGAGGAAAACGCACGTAGTTTGAGGAATCATATAGGTGAATTCCAATCCCAGGAAGAAGTTATAAAAGTAGGAAAGGCTGAGGACTATAATCAGCATGACTCTGACCACTTCCATCTCACCTGTTGGAAAGCAGACGCTCTCTTGAGAGAAGGACAGATGTTTCTTCTAGGCTCATTTCCACCCAGGGGCCACACATCTCTAAGTCAAAATGGAAATGGGGTGGGGGTCGGGCGATTGAGAGATTTGATTACATCATACAGACAGAAGTGGGGGTGACGAAGAAGCAGGAAGCCATAAGCTGAATGGGAGAGAGGACCCACAGAAACCGTATCTATCTTGGTATCTCTGTTAAGTTTCTTTTCTCCTCCTTCCCTTTTGCAGAACGCATTTCTTAGGAAATACTCGAATTTCTCCTGTTCACCTCGGCTGTCCACATAACCGACTTGCCTGGTTGCCCATTGCCTTTCTTTTATACCCTTCTGTTCTTGCTGTGCTGGGTCACCCTGCTGCTCCTGCCAAGACTTCTCTACTGTCCAGCCAGCAAGTCTGTGAACTTCAAAACATCTCCAAAACATTAGACATGGCGAGGTTTTTGAACTCTGCCTTGACTATATGGATTATGAAAGTGGGCCCGCTGCAGCCAGAGGACATTGCACCAGAGAATAACGAGTAAGCTGGTAAGGTAAGTGGAAGTCAAGGAAAGGTGAGCCCTCCCTCTCCACCCATCTTCCTAGGGTCTCGTTCTTACCTTTGGGCCAAATAGTACTGTGTATCCATGGGCTGTGGCTTTTTACAGTTGCTCTGGTCTCAATATTTATTCTAACCCAGTCATTGACCAAAATCCCTACTGCCAAGAAGACTAAGGCCCAAGAAGAGGTGAACATGTTGATGGCCTGGATAGCTCTAATTGAGAGGTGCATGGTGGCAAGCAAAGAGTTCGAGCGGAGACCACCACCAGTAGCTCACACTCGTTTCTTCTGATTTGATTCGTCGTCATAGGAAGAAGAGAAAAATCTAGACGTTTAGTGATCGCTGAGGCATTGGCAGTGGCAGAAGCTGAAAGAGCCTATGGGACCACTCCTATATTGGGGCCAAACTGCTGTCAGGGATGCTAACTGTCATGGAATCATCGGTTGGTTTGACCCTAGACCCTGGGGCCTGGTTCAGTGGAAGGAACCAAGGGGCCCAGGAGTTCTGAGGAAGCTCTCAGCGATACAGGGAGATATGATACCACACGCAGAGATAATTATCAGGTACACGGATCACTAAAGGCCTGGAAATAAGTGAAACATGCATGACTGAGGAGGTCTAATTTTGTTTTATTTTATTTTTTAATAATATATATTTTTTATGGATTTCAGAGAAGAAGGGAGAGTGGGAGGGAGAGATAGAAACATCAATGATGAGAGGGAATCATTGATTGGCTGCCTCCTGCACACCCCCTACTAGGGACTGAGCCCGCAACCCAGGCATGTGCCCTTGACCGGAATCGAACCCAGGACCCTTCAGTCTGCAGACCAACGCTCTATCCACTGAGCCAAACCAGCTAGGACAGGAGGTCTCATTTTAGAGTTAGAATGATAGGTTCCAGGGTTAGTTGATATTATTGGTGGGGATTAGTGAATGGCAGTAAGAATTAAAGATCTTTGACACAAGTGTCAACTAGTAGCATTAAATAAAAAAAAAAAAAGGGGGAATCACCATTCAAAATTTAGGATGTTTTGGAGAAATGTGGTTCCTCATTTGGGTAGCCTAAAGCAGTTTAATCAGGCGGGCATCTAGGAACTAGACCAGTGTCTTGAAATGGAAAGAAATGGACTGATACGCCAAACCAATATTGCACGCCAATATCATTTACTTATAAAGTGCAGATAATTATTTGTCAGGATTGCCTTTGTATCTAGGCAGAGTAAACATTTTTGATTCCTTAAAGTAAAGGCAGCCATGTATACCCTAAGCTCAGAGTCAGAGCACTTGTACTTAAATAAAAATAAATAAATAAAAGCTTTTTCCTGAACTAAGATGAAAGTCACCTCCAAAACCTGTCTGCCTATTTCTTCAACCTCATTGCAGAACCTGGAATTGCTGGATTTCTTTCATTGTCTCAAACATACTATGTTGTCTTGCAGACCTCTGTACACATCTTATTACATTTTATATATCTTTATAAAAATATATATTTATTAATTTAAGAGAGGAAGGGAGAGGGAGAGAGAGATAGAAACATCAATGATGAGAGAGAAACATTGATCGGCTGCCTCCTGCATGCGCCCTACTAGGGATCGAACCCACAACCCGGACATGTGCCCTGACTTGGAATCGACTATGACCTCCTGGTTCATAGGTCGACACTCAACCACTGAGCCACGATGGTTGGGCATATAGCTTTTTAATTTTTTGAAATAATGCTCAATATATTTAATCTTACAAAGGAGACATTAATGAAATGGCCTCCGGATCCTGGTTTTAAATCCCGATTCTACCACTAAGAAGCTTTGTGGTCTTACAGATGATAATGCTTCCTACTACATAAGAATTTTGTAAGAATTAAATCAATTTAGAGAAGTAAAGACGTCTTAAAAAGAGCTCCTGGCACATAAATGATACATAAGCAATGACCCTCGTCTTCATTTGGATTCCCTGGGAAGGAGATGCTAAGGTGGAGATTCGTGCCTGGGGAGTGGATTAGGAGTACCCCCAGGAGCCACACCTGTTAAGTGCTTCAGGGAATCAGACTTGAGCAGAAGTTGAAATGAGATGCAGTTGCAACCCAAGGAATGTTAGCCAACAGCTAACGCCAAGCGCTCTGGGTCTGGGGTGGTCCTTGGGAGTCATCCTGAATGGAGCAAGAGAGTTGGTCATGGAATGCACGCTGCTCCTGGACGGTCCTTCATGTCTTGGGAACTGCACGCCTTCGCAGTCAGCACTTCTGGTGGCTGTGAGAGTGAGTGCTCGCCCTGCCCCACTCCTGTATCAGGGGCCAGCGTGCGGTTAGGACTGCCAGCCGCCATGGAGTTGTCTAACGGTTTGACCCTTGACCCTTGCGGACTAGTGAAGCAGAAGTCCCATGTGGGGAATAGGGAACACACTAAGACAACTTATGCTATTACCTGCTCACATATGGATGCTTATATTGCTATACAACGGAGCCCCAGGAGTAGGATTTCTAGGTGGAAAGATGGATGCCTCTTAAATTTAAAAAAAATATATATTTTTTTAATCCTCACTCGAGGATATTTTCCCATTGATTTTTAGAGAGAGTGGCAGAGAGAGGGAAAGACAGAGAGAAATATCAATGTGAGAAAAACACATTGACTGGTTGCCTCCTGCATGCGCCCTGACCAGGGCCAGGGCTGAGGAGGAGCCTGCAACCGAGGTATGTGCCCTTGACCAGAGTCGAACCTGGGACTCTTCGGTCTGCAGGCTGATGCTCTATCCACCGAGCCAAACCAGCGAGGGCTCCACTACTGCCCCTTGTTCCACCTCAGTTACCACAGTCTCTGCTATTCCTTCCTCCTCTCTGCTCTTCCTCCTTCCCCTTCTCTCATGAGACCTTTCTACCATCCTTAACACAAAATTCAGTGCCATTTTCGTTTCTGTACCGATCTCAACACAAGGTTTGTAATAGAGCTCAAGCTGAATGGGAAAATGACTGACACACAGATTCCCTAAATCTGAAGCAAAACAACAATGCCTTTAGAACCTACCCGCAAATTTTTCTAAAACCTACTGTATTCGTTTTCTAGAGCTGCTGTAACCAAGGACCACAAATAGTTTGCTTCAAACAACAAAAGATTATTGTCTCACAGTCTGACTTCGTCTGAATTTGTTGAAATTTGAAAAGACTCTATTTCCAAATAAGGTCATATTATGTGTTGTTGGGATTCAGAACTTACTCATATCTTACTCTGGAGGGCACAATTAAATCCATAATTTACTTCTTGTAAATTATTCAATAGCCCTGGCTTAGTTACGCTTTGTATCTCAATCGAGAATAAACTTGCTGTCAGCGAGATGGCAATGTTTTGTCTTATTTCCTGTAAATTCCTGTGGGTTCATTTTAGGTTTAAGATAAATATTATTATAATTTTACTAGAGGCTCAGTGCACGAAATGTTGTGCATGGGGAACAGGGTCCCTCAGCCCGGCCTGCTCCCTCTTGCAGTCAGGGACCCCTCGCGGCGGGGGCAGGAGAGGCTCCCGCCACTGCCGCTGCGCTCACCAGCCATGAGCCTGGCTTCTGGCTGAGCGGGGCTCCCCCTGTGGGAGCGGACTGACCACCAGGGGGCAGCTTCTGTGTTGAGTGTCTACCCGCTGGTGGTCAGTGCATGTCATAGCGACTGGTCATTCCACCATTTGGTCAATTTGCATATTAGGTTTTTATTATATAGGATTTCCCCCAAGAGTATTTACCTGTAAATGGGAGATTATTTAATCCATAAAACTCCCAGTACTCTGGCAGATGGTAAATAAAATATGAGCCCTACAGGGGAGCATGGGCTTTGTAATTCCCAGGGGCTTGACCTGATCGAAAGAATCATCACTCAAGCAAAGGTCAGGGCGTCTGTCTGATGCTCATGCTGATGAATTTCTCACCCATCCACCCTTTGGTCTCTTTTTCAAGCGTTCCCTTCTCTAGTGCAAGTCCAGTGATCACTTGTCAGCCCGTGATGAGGAGACTTTAAATGATGTTGATGGCTTCGCCTCTTTCCAATATCATTTATTTTTATTGTTTATAAGTGCCCACATGCCCCTGGCTTTTCGCCACAAAGAAAATCAAGTGTGAAGTTAAGAGCAAGATTCATTGACTGAGATTTCCCCAAGCAACACACAGAAAATGACCTTCATGGTCAGCATAGGTAACGCTGCTGTACCTGTCCAACAATGTGTATTTCGTTGCTTTGCAAATAGCCTTGATAGTCCCTATGTAAGTCAGTGCCTTGTCTCATGTTATTATGCATGGTTCCTGAAAAAGCAACAACTAGAATTATGAATGAACTTGGGGGGGGGCGGGGTGTGTGTGTGAGAAAATGTAGAGTAACAAAGCAAGAACTCTATCAATGAACAGGCATTTCCTGGAGGCACATGATCTTCCCCCGAACCTGAAACTTTGTATTTGGGGGAGGAATTAAGCTGATTTCGTTAAACCAGCTGGACCTGAGTCCCTCATGTCATCTGGGGCTAACTGTCAAACTCTACCCTGAACGAAAACACAATGAGTTTAGGTTGACCTGATAAATCATTTTTCATTTGAGTTGGTCATCGGTGCCATGTTTCAGGGAGAAGGCATAGAATACAATGGAGAGAAAGGCCCCCCAAAAGGTTTAGTTTGTGATGTTGTAAGTGGGGGTATTGTCCAGCCATGGTGCTGAATACTGGATATGTTATGCTTTTTAATCCTGCCAACAATTCTGGGGAGTTGGGTGTCACAGGTTGGGTTCCTAAGACAGCTGGCTAGGAGATAAAATTTGGAAAGTAAAATGCTTTTAAGAAGTGTCTTTGGGATCAAGACCTGTGGGGGGGAAAAAAGGAAAATGAAGAAAGAATGGACAGAGGGAGAATTTGAACTGGTATAGAGGCCTCCAAAATTCAACTGGAATGGAGGCATGATAGTCCTTCAGACTTATCCCAAGTTGGGCCCAGATGAAAAGGTCGTACAGGCCCATACCCATCGGTCATGAATGTGGACTGAGACAAGACATGACTCTGGTAGGACCACTTCTCTCCAATGCAGCTGACAAGATCCCTGAAGGGACTAACCTCTAAAAGCTGTTGCCAAAATAGTTGAGGAAGCGATTTTTCATCAAAGGGACACCTGGGTGGTGTATCACAGTGTCCACCATGGAAGCTAAGTTTATCATTACTTTAGAGACAAAGAAAGAGAAGTTAAGAGAAGGTCATTGTCCAAGGTTGTCATCATATCATCTCCATCATCATCATCAATCATCATCACAATGACAATAATAATAATAATAATGAGAGTTACTATTGTTCAGGACCTCCTCTAAGCCCTTCACACGTGTCCTTCGGTATCACAACAACCCTGTGGGGTAGGTAGTATTATCACCCCCACTTTCACAGACAAGAAACTGAGGCACAGAAAACATAAGTAACTTTCCACACGTAACACAGGTAGACCTAGGCGTTAAGCCCAGTATTGGGTCACGCTCTTACCCACCACACAGTCACACAGCTCTCAGAATGTGAATCCAGAACTTTCTGATCATCAAGCCCATGCTTTAAAATAAGCTGGTTTGTTTCTCTCTCTCTCTCTCTCTCTCTCTTCCCTCCCCCGCTCCCTTCCTCTCTGGGGAAAAAAATAAATATATAGTATATATATATTCGACAGTGAAAAAAAATTAGTCTTAACCACACAACAAAGTTAAATTGGTGATTCAGTGACAGCTAATCATTTGTAAGAAACAACAGATGCCCTTACAATGAAGATATATTCCATGGTGGGTTTTTTAAAGCACACTTAACAAACTGAGTAATGCTCTATAATGATCATGCTGATCTTTCAAACATGTATTCAGAGCTTGTAGTAATTTTTCCTCTGAGGATGCCAGAGGTTCACTTAATTGGTGATGAAGTTACAACAGGAGGCACTTCTTCCACACCCACCGCCAGCGGCTCCAGACAGTTCAGAGCGAAGGCCTCTGGGTGTGGAGGGTTGGAGGGGCCCCTCAGTCCGATGAACCCCTCAGTCCCATGAACCCAGGTTATGGAAACAAACCCTGGCTGGTGACGACAAGTAGGAGGCAGGTGATGGATGACCTGGGGGGTGAGTGACCGGCCATCCCTAATCCCCGCAGGACACAACAAGAGGCTGGGGGCACAGGCTACAGAGGAGGAAGCTACTAGTAGCCTGAGATCCCAAGGACAAGGTCTGTGGCCACCTGGAGGTGAGGGCCAATCCTTCCAGGCTGAGGCCCGGCTGCCCAGGCAGGTCTGGAACCAGGGTCTGTCTGGGAAAGGGGAGGGGAGCAGCGGGAAGGAGAGGGGTCCCCAGCTGTCCTGCTTCAGGCGCTGGTGGAGTAACTGGACCTGCCCACTGGGCAACATTAACTAAAGGACGCTGCAGACCCTGGGGTAGAGGAGAAGGAGGTCACTGAGCCACGAATAGACCTGCTGAGCCATCACGTGCTGGAGTGACCGGGGAAGCCTGCCTGTCCAGGCCGCGTGTCCGGTGGGCGCTCCTCCCGCAGGGAGTGGCTGCAGAACGGCCTGTCCCACTGCCCCTGCTGGGCTCTGGGGCTTAACAGTCTCCCAGGCCCAAGCTCATGACGAAAGCCACTTGATCCTAAAGCTTTGCTATTTCTGTTAATGCGGTGATGACCTAAGTGTAGCTAAGAAAAGACAGGAGTTTAGCTCTGGCCATTTTATAGATGAAAAGTAGATTCCATCACTCTCCAGAATTTCTCTATTCCTTTAAATATAAATCAAAATACTCACCGTTGCCTGTAAGGCTGGGTGCTGCAGGCCCGGGCCCGGGCCCTCTGCCGGCTGGTCCTCCATCGGAAGCCCTTCTGCTGAGATGAGGGCTGAACATGGCCCAGCCCCTTGCCTGGGGCCTGTCTTCGGGCCCCACGCCGGTGGTAGAAGCTGAATTCACAACAGGTCAAATGTGGCTCCTCTGGGCTCCTCTGGTTCATCGCTCATCAGAGCCAGAGACAGCTGGTGAACATTCTTGGCATCAGCGCCGGCAGATTCTTGAAGGAAGATATTAAGTTGGCTCAGCTGCCCCATTTCTAGGCCAAGATAGCAAACTTGCATAGCTAAGGACTCTTGGATGTCTGTGGCATGGCTTCTTGACAGTGAAAGATGCATTTTTAGTTTAATAGCTGGAAGCTATGATTCGCAGAGATGCTCAGGGGGAGGAAGAGGAGGAGGAGGAGGCTTGGCTCTGAGCTGAGTTCCGTGCACCAAAGCCTGCCAGCCGGCCTCATTTGTATCATCAGCAGCCTCGATACAGGCTCACGAAGCTTGGCTCTCCCCAGCCTGCAGAGTTCAGCTAAACCAAGAGGAACCAAAGACAGGAAGAGGAGGAAAGAGTCACGTGTTTTGAGGGCTTCAAGCCGGGAGGTAGCTATCACCATTCCCAGTTTTGAAACGAGACTCTGGGGCTCAGAGAAGTTAGGTCGCTGGTCAGAGCAAGAGTGTCTAGCAGGTGCTGAGACAGTCCAGGACCAGGACAGAGGGCAGAGGCCCGAAGGGCAGGTGGCAGATATTGTGGGGTTGCGGGGGGTGGGGGGGAGGCGGGCGTTGTGAAGGTGCAGGAGCCAGTTCCCTCTGATTCCTGGGTTGGACCAGGGTCCCCTCCCCAGAGTGTATGCACTGGGCTACCACCAGGGGGCACTGGTAAAATCAAGCCAGTGGGAGCTTATGTGGACTTTTATACTTATTTCATTACTAGAGGCCTGGTACACGAAATTCATGCACGGGAGAAGGGAATCCCTCAGCTCGGCCTGCACCCTCTCCTATCCGGGACCCCTTGCAGTCAGACATTCCTCTTGCAATCCAGGACTGCTGGCTCCTAACCACTCACCTGCCTGCCTGCCTGATCACCCCTAACCACTCTGCCTGCCAGCCTGATCACCCCCTAACTGCCTCTGCCACAGTGGCTTTGTCTGGAAGGATGTCTGGTCTAATTAGCATATTACCCTTTTATTAGTATAGCTAGGCACGTTCACATATGCATGAAAGTAGAAAGAGCAGTCAAAGCGGTCAATTTAACCCTTATGTGCGCCTCTCCCATGCCCACCTCATTTCCTCCAGGAGATATTAAAGTAAATCCCAGCATTGCAGTAATTGTACCTGAGGGGACTTCAGCGTTTATGTATACAAACTGGACATGTTTAGGCCATAACTGCAATTCTACAATTACATCTAGCTAAATTTCTAACACCATTGCAATATCAACGAGTACTCGCTCATGGTCATGCCCTTGGTTTCCTCCAACAACAAACAAGAGTCCTTGCAGTTGCTGCTTCAATCAGGCTGCACACAAGGTTTCCGCACTGCAGGGGTCCCTTTAAATCTGTCCCATTTCCCCGCATCCCCTTTCCCATCCCGGTTATCTGGCGGAGGAATCTGGGTCACCTGTTTCTGTAGAATTTCCCACGTTCTATATTTAGCTCAGGGTGATGTTTAACTTAAATGTAACCTGGATGCTTCACTAGAGAAGATTCTAGCTTCTTGTTGTTTTGCAGAGTCATAGATGGCACTGTGTTCTTTTTACACTGTGTCTGGGTGTTTTTTTGTTTGTTTGTTTTTCAGTGTTGCATCTAAATGAGGGCTTTTAGATAGTCACAAAATCTGGGTAATTATAATAATAATGACAATGATAACAGTACCATAATAATAGTGGTGATTATATACTAGGTGTACCTGTGAGTGATGCAGGTTTTTTTCGATAGATGGAGTTACACATATGTTGATGTATATGCGATTTGATATGTATGCTATTTTGTTGCATTGACAACAAGCTTCAAAACTTCATATGTCAAATTTTCTAACGGTGTTAACATCATAGGTATGTTTACCCTTAAAAATGTCGAATTTTGTGCCAAAAAAAAAGCATTTGCGGGAAGTTATAATTCATTATTTTGAAGAAAAGTGTTAGCGATGGACATGACTTTGAATGAAGCACTTTCGATGTTTCTCTTGAAATTATCGTGTTTTCCCTGATTACAAAATCTGCATTTTTAACTGGTTAATAGCTAATCTGCATTTTTAGCCGGTATCCGAATTTTTAACCGGTACACCTAGTATTGGTGGTTGCTTGTGCCAGGCACTTTGCCAAAGGCTGCACAGAGCGGTTTTCATTCGCGTACATCCTCATTTTATGGGGGACCAGGTCGATGAGCAGAGGGACTGACTTCATGACTTGCCCAGGGCACACAGCTGGTACGTGATGAAGCTAGAATTGGAGCCCCAGTTGGTCTCATCCCCAAACCCAGGTTCATCCCCAAACCCAGGTTCTCTAACCTTCTGTGGGGGTTGGTGACTCTGGACCAAGAAGGCATCCCACCTAGTGACACTGGGGAACAGGAAGGACAGGCAGAGAGGGCACCCCACAGCCTGAGCTCCTGACGGGACAACAGGAAAGGCAAACGATGGCCTCTTTAGGAAAGACTGCAAGCGGGCAGGTGTGTGCGGAGAGCTGTGTGCTGGGTAGGAGGGATGGTGGCCTGTGCCTGTCCTCTTCGGGTAGGCATCCATGGAGTCCGGCAGGGTTGATGGGGTGGCTCCTGGCTGCTTGGGGGGTCCTGGCAGTCCTAGGCTCCCCCTAGAGCAGTGGTTCTCAACCTTCCTAATGCCGTGACCCTTTAATACAGTTCCTCATGTTGTGGTGACCCCCAACCATAAAATTATTTTCGTTGCTACTTCATAACTGTAATGTTGCTACTGTTATGAATCGTCATGTGAATATCTGATATGCAGGATGTATTTTCATTGTTACAAATGGAACATAATTAAAGCATAGTGATTAATCACAAAAACAATATGTAATTATATATGTGTTTTCCGATGGTCTTAGGCGACCCCTGTGAAAGGGTCGTTCGACCCCCAAAGGGGTCGCGACCCACGGGTTGAGAACCGCTGCCCTAGAGGAAGGAGAAATCTCCATCTCAGACCATATGTGAACCAGTTCTCAGAATAAGATGCCACGGTCTGTGGTTTTGGGATTAGTGCTCACTGCTGGGACCCTCCCGCAGGGCTCATCTGCACCAAGACAAAAGGTGCCTTTTAACCCTCGTAAACTTATGCAAATATACTTCTTACATTCAGGGTTCAGACTCCAGACATTTGTAAACAATTTTGCATCTGAAGCTTCCTCTAAATGCCTGAGCATGAAGATTCAATTTAAGCAATCAGCCCATTTGTAGAGAGAAATCACAAATCAGTGACACTAGATGGAGCTGGGAATAGGGACTGAGCCCTGCCACTCAGCTCAATCAGAGGATTCGGTTCTGAGTGAAGCAGGAAAAAAAGGGGGAGCGACTCCTCTGGATTTCCAGGGCAGGTACAACCCGCCCGGCTTGCTGTCACTTTTTCCCAGCGACTGAGGCAATGGCAAAGGGCTGCTCAGGGAAGCCCGAGTGAAGAATAGGATAGGTCATGTTGAGTGGTAACAGTCTCACAAGCAACCCATCGTACCCCCAATAGATGGGAAATGCTCACCTGACCAATGAGCCAGGGGGAATCCCGTCAGCCTCCAGGAATCAGCTTCGCATCACCTGGTCAGCATTCATGGCCACAGTCACATCCAATTCTCCTCAAGGCAGAGACGGAAGACATCAAGCCAAAGCTCCATGTACACGCATGTAGTTGCATGTCTACACACAGGTGCGCCTCCGCGTCCCAGGCTTGCTCTAGAAGTTAGCCTTCTTTTCTCTCCATTTGGTTACTACATCCTCTTGGTCACGAACTCCTGTTGATTCTACCTGCAAAATTCCCATGGATGCATGAATTTCTCTTCCTTCACTCTGCTCTTGTGTGAACTCAGCCTTCGCTCTTCAGCTTTTACCACACATATGCATGAATGTGCAAAATAGTTCAGGAGGGAGGAGCAAGCCCTAACTGGAGGGGGTTGGGGGAGCCATGAAGGGAGGCTCAAGGTAGACATGACCTTCTGCCTTGCTTCCTCTATAAACCTTTCCCTAAAGCAGCGGTTCTCAACCTGTGGGTCGCGACCCCTTTGGGGGTCGAACGACCCTTTCACAGGGGTCGCCTAAGAACATCGGAAAACACATATATAATTACATATTGTTTTTGTGATTAATCACTATGCTTTAATTATGTTCAATTTGTAACAATGAAAATACATCCTGCATATCAGATATTTACATGACGATTCATAACAGTAGCAACATTACAGTTATGAAGTAGCAACGAAAATAATTTTATGGTTGGGGGTCACCACAACATGAGGAACTGTATTAAAGGGTCGTGGCATTAGGAAGGTTGAGAACCACTGCCCTAAAGCATCCTCACCACGTAGGACAGGCCTCCGCATCCTACACACAGTCCTTTAGGACAGCCGTATTCTGTATTCCTTTGTTTCCCTGCTAGTCTTAGAGGTGGGAGCTTGTCTCTCTCCTCCCCTACCTCCACGTTCAGTGCCTGGTGAGAAGCTTTGTAAATATTGGCTGAATGGACCAGCGAATGAGGCTCCGACACAATTTGAATCAATAACCCTGAAGCAGTAATGAGTAGTTATGAATTAATAGGTCAATTCTATTTTAAAATTAAGTTAGAAATGATCTTTTTTTTTTTCTTCTGTTGATAGACCACTTAGAGAGAATTGGGTCATCACAGAAGGACGACCACACAGAATACTACACACGAATGCTTATAGCAGCTTTTTCACGATTGCCGAAAAGTGGAAGCAACCAGGATGCCCTTCAGTAGGGGAGTGGACAAATACACGGCAGTTCATTGCAAAATGGACTGTTATTCAGCGCTAAAAAGATATGAGCCATCAAGCCATGACAAATACGGAAGACACTTCAAATGCATATTACTTTTACAGAAGCCAATCTGAAATGATTCTAACTACTTGACAATCAGAAAAAGGTAAAAATAGAGAGACAGTAAAAAGATCACTGGTTATCAGGGATTGGGGCAGGAGGAAAGACTCCAATCTTTTTAAAAAAAAAATATTTTCATTGATTTCAGAGAGGAAGGGAGAGGCAGAGGGAGATAGAAACATCAATGATGAGAGAGAATCATTGATTGGCTGTCTCTTCCACGCCCCCCACTGGGGATCGAGCCCGCAACCTGGGCATGTGCCCTGACCAGGAATCAAACCATGACCTCCTGGTTCATAGGTTAGAGCTCAACCACTGAGCCACGCCGGCGGGGCATATTATTTTCATTTTAGAAACAAGAAAAGGAGGCCCAGAGAGGTTATGTGATCTGCGTTTCAAGGACCCACACACCTGAGACTGTGGTGTGGCAAGGTTTATTCGTGATGCAAAATCAAATGAGTTCCCCTCCTGGTTTCTCCATGTCCCATCTCCCTCCCTCCGCCATGGAAAAAGTCCAGCCTTGTCTTCACCAAGGCCAAGACAGAGGACAGTGTTCAGAGTTTCTGCTTCGTATTAAAACTTAGTTCTTTGGAGCCCTCGTGGTCTGCCGCGGGCCCCAGGTGGGCACTAGACCTGCCTGGTCAAGTGTTCCCTGGTGGGAGAGAACATGAAGGAACCAGGAGAGTGTGGGTCAGAGAAAGAGAGGGAGAGAGAGGGAGGGGCTCTTTGTTTCCCTGGAGTTTTAACCAGGAGCTTTTTCAAAATAGCCAACAAACCTCCCAAGCTTTCCTGGGCTTCTGAAGGGTCCACCCCCTGACCAATGATCTTGTTCCCAGGTCAGACTGACAGGTCTCTCTGGTCAAGCACCTCTCCCTGCACCATTTTCACTTTATTCTGCATATGCTTACCTCTCCCTGCCCCCCCCCCACCGCCCCCCAAATCCTATAGGCGAGGGCAGGCTGCTCCCTACACCAGAGAAGGGAGGGGTGTGAAGCTGACTTCCAGGCGAAGCAAACAGGCTCAGTGTCCCAGCCCATGAGGCCCAACAATGTCCACTTCCTTTTGCGTTCTTCTTATTAATATCTAGGTAACTACAGTAACAGAATGAGAATTTCCAGGTGGTAGAAGCAATTATAAAAAAATGGCAGATCAACCGTATCCTTTGAAAATGTCAAAGTCATAATGTTAGGGGCAGGAATATAACATTGGGGACCAGCCATAATTATAAGGAATATTCATCATGCTCTGTTAACCATGATTGTTTTGATCTGATTAAAGAAAGTACATTCTAACCTGGCTGGGAGTTGCACTCGGGACCTGGGAGCTCACCTGGAAATGCTGTCCACCCTCCCCATCCGGGAGCTGCCCATTATCACGGAAAGATGAACAACCTTGTTGAGGAAAGAAATGGAGTCCCGGATGCCCCCTGCCCTTTGCAAACCCCCCAGCCCACATGGCCCGCTTTGCCTGCAACCTGTAACCATTGCTAGTATATCCATTCTTATTCCCTTTGCCCAGTTCCCCATGTAATCTTTGTCCTTGTGCCCCGTATAAGCAGCTGGATTATGGGGGAGGAGGCAGAGCAGATTCCTGGATGACCTGCAGCTCTCCCATGCTGCCGGCATTATTAGAATAAATGCTCCTATATAATTCAACCCTGTCTCTGCTTCATTGGCTCAAGTAGTGACAGGCAGCCCGGACCCATTGGTTCTCCAGTTTCAATAATAGATTTTTTTTTTTAAAAAGACACAAACTTTTACAGATGAAAGGAGACAAAGAACTATGGTATGACAGTACAGTATGCGATCAATCTTCTACTGCAAGAAAAGCAACGCTATAAAAAAGACATAAATTGACAAAATTGAAGTATAGGCAGTAAATTAGATTTAAGTTCTGTATTAATAATCAATTTTCTGAAGTTAATAATACTGTCTGCATAAAAGACAATATTTCTTTCCCTAGAAATGCACTCTGAAATATTTTAGGTATAAGAGGCCAGGGCGCATGTAATTTATTCTCAAATAAATGTTTAGTAAAAATGAAAATATGTATGGTACTACATCTAGAGAGACAGCAAATGAGAATAAAATGTTAAAAATAGGTGAATTCAAATCTAGGGTATAGAAGTAATTCTTTTCTATTGCAACTTTATAATTTTAAAATTGTTAGGTCTGATCACATAATCGAATCGATATCCCCTCCCTGGGAAACGGACCTTTCGATCATTTCGCAATTGACATTCCCTTTTGCTTAGACCACATTCCATTTTCTAAGACCATTAACTTTCCCCTTCGGACTTGCCCAGGATCCAGACCACCCAGCGAATTCCCCATTGAAAAAGCCCATCTTGAATCCTTTAAAATCTCTGACTCCCCTCCCCATCCCTGGGTGCTGGTGCCATTTGGGGGCTCAGCCCATCTGGTTTCCAGATGACCTAATCTATATGTATAAAAGGGTAATATGCAAAGTGTCCCCTCTGCAGTTTGACCGGGAGACGGGTAGTTCAATTGCTCGCTATGACGTGCACTGACCACCAGGGGGCAGCGTGGAATATAGTGGGAAGGAGAAGGTGGGGAGGCAGGGAACCTGATGGGCCCTGGTTGCCGGCCAGGCCTAGGGACCCTACCCTTGCACGTGCACCGGGCCTCTAGTAAATGTATAATTCTTTACCCCTTTTGTGTGTTCCTCCTTCGGCGACCCTAACAGAAATTATTTCCAAATATTTTTTTAAATTGCTCATGGACTGGGTTCCCCATTTTGAGCTTCTGATTTTGCTTCTCAGAGCCGCCACCATCGCCATCACAGGCAGCCCCTAAGAGGCGCACTACAGATGTGCTAATGAGTCTGGAAGAGGAGAGGACCAAGGCACCCTAAGGAATGAAGCCGGGGCTGCGGTATTAGCCATCCAAAGCAAGGAAGTTGATATTCAACCCTACATCATTCCCGGGGGTGGAGGGAGAGGAACAAGAGAAAAAAATAACTAAAATATTGATGGGAAGGGATTGAGATAAACTAGATTTAGTATGTAGTTTTTTATGTGTTTGCTTGTTTTTAAAAGAAAGAAGCCACCGTTTTCTTTGTCTTGTTTAAATTTTGTGTTCTTCTTTTTTTAAAAAAAAAATATTGAGGTATGATTGGTGTACAAAAAAGCTGTACGTATTTAATGTACAAATATTGATGAGTTTTAAGATAATTATATACCCTTAAAACCACCAGAGTCACCACATAAAATACCATAAGCTTAACTGTCGCTTCTAAAAGTTCTAAAATTTTCTCTGTGGGGGAGGGAGGGAGGCAATCACCCTGGCTCTCTGATGTGGCTCGGCCACAGGGTGCCCCCAGGGTCCCCACAGGGTCCCCCAGGCTTGAACAATGACCAGGGGCCTGCCCGCAGCTGCCTGGCTGGGCCCTGCACAGGCGCCTTCCCGCTTTCCACACCCGCGTTTAGCTTGGCTGCACCCCAGGGAGCTCTTCCCGCCTCCCGCAGGCTCTGCTTGGAGAGATCTCACCTGCGGGACGGCCTCCGTGTCGCCTGCTTCTGGCGTGTTTGTGCCCCATGTTCCAATCTAATGATTCACAACCAGAAAGCCATGGGGTGTAAAGCACTAATTGAAATTTCGGTGCTTGCTTTCTGCATTCTGGGAACGCGCGCGCCTGCCTGGTTAAGTGAAGAGGGGTTGTATTTTCTAGCTCATTGATTTATCCTCATCAAGGCGCCAAATATAGCGCCGTGTGAGTCAGCATGGGGAGGGCGCTTCTCCCGCGCCCTCGACCTCAGACTGCCATCGCCTCCAGCTCTCCGCATGTGCAAACAGCCTGAATTGGATTTGGTGTGATCACCACTCCTCCCCTGTCAGCGGCTATTTATCGCATTTAGGTTCCGAATGGAGGATTTTAGTGAGACCCTCACAGTGAGCTCTGCACAGTACTGGCTACAAAGAGAACACCCTGTGGGTCTGGCACCAGCGCCTTATGCCTGGCCTTGTGGGATGGACCGGGAAGCCAACCTCGCTGCCCCCTCCCCTCTCACCAGATCTGCTCCCTGCACGAGGAGGTGGCTTCCTGGCTGTGCCAGGAATTTCCCAGGAGAAGGACGGAGCAAGTGAGGAGCCATAGGCAGTTCCCACGTGGCACAGGCTGGGCTGCAGGGGGTGGAGCCCAGAATCTGCATTCCCCCAAACCCACCCTTGCTTGTCAGGGTGCCCTTCACAGAGCTATGCTTCCCGACTCCCCCGGAAGCAGGTGGCAGCAGCGTCCTAAGGCACCGTCGTGCTGTCACACACAGAGACACACTTAGGGACAAAGACACCGACCCACAGTCACATGGTCACACGGAAAGACACGCATGCACATGGCAGTCACAGGGACGCACACATTCACTGCCTGCCACTTGCTCTCTTCTTCTGACTCAGCGAAAATTATGTGAACTGTCTTATTTCCATCTCTCTTTCCCTTATTCCCATCTCTCCACCCCAGGTGGAGATGTCCACCAAACCTCTTGGTCTCGCTCCCAGCCCCTCATAGGTAGGTGAGCTCAGCGCACGTGGTGGGTGTGCCTTCCGGGCACCATCTTCCATTCTCTCTTCCTATTTCTGCCATCGTCACGCAGATGAACTTGACGGGCACATCCTGAACTTTACATGATAAAGAAATGAATGCATGTACATGGAGGCCCTGAGACTTTGGAGCTCCCCGTAGATCCCCCAGCCTCACCTGAGCTCAGACAGTCCTCCAACCAGGTAGTCGCTGCGTGAGACCACCAGCCGTCCATCGGCACCCAATGCTGTGGAATGAATGGGTGCATGAATGAATGAACAGGCAAATGAAGGAGCATTCAGGAGACTGCCACATGCCCTGCTTCTGCCTCACCCCATCTCTCCAGCCTGACCCCGAGGCTGGGCTGGGTGTCCCTTTCTGGACACGCACAATGGCTGGACTTGTCCTCTCAGGGTCGGGGAGCTGTTGCCCTGTGTCCCCTCCCCTGCCAGGCTGGGGGCTCCATGTGGCAGGACAGCGCGGGTCTCACCCACCACTGTTTCCAGCTCCGGCCGCGGGGCCCGCACACAGCAGGCACCTGGTAGACGCACCCCCTGACTGAATGCATTCACCAGGATTTGTTGGGACTTTGAGTCGACCAAGCCCTCCCGTGGATCTGTTTGATTCCTGGGTTCAGAGTGAGGGCTGTGGTGGCGAGAGGGACAGCGTGATCGGAATGTGCCGCCCCCTGGGTTAGAGAGAAAGTGCTCAGAGGGCAGACTCTAACCTGGACCAACAGGGATCACTTCAGTTCATGTCTCCAGGCCTTGCGTGCAGAGAGCAGGGGTCGCCTGCACTCTCGTTCTCTCTCTCTTCAGAATAAAGCCTCTGAGGTAGAAGGGACCCAGGACAAATGCCAATCTAGGCCCAGAAAGGTCGAGGACTCACGGAGCCGCACACAGCATGTGGGTGGGAGAAGCAGACCTGGTCTCAGCCCCGAATCCCCTCCCCCTCTGTGCTCTCTGCAGAAGCCCAAGAGGCTCTAAGAATAGCAGCAGCCTGGCCTGGATTTTCTGAGAAAGCCCTGATTTCAAAGAGTTTTGCCGTTTGCCTGTGAGTGCGCTAGAACTTGTCAGGCTCTCCTGCAGTCCCGCGTGGAGACTATGTGTCCATCTGTCCCAGGCGCAGCCCAGACAGACACCCTGCGCGGCGCCTCAGGCCACTTCCCGACTGGTCACAGAGGTCAGCCTGAGAACCCTCCCACTAGAGGGCACTCCCCCTTCCCCACCCACCCCGTGCCTGCCAAGCTGCCAGCCCTGTCCCCTACCCCCATCCCACCCCACCCGCCT
>NW_005370438.1:63694-69432 GCF_000412655.1 Myotis brandtii
CCCCGCCCCCCAAATCCTATAGGCGAGGGCTGGCTGCTCCCTACACCGGGGAAGGGAGGGGTGTGAAGCTGACTTCCAGGCGAAGCAAACAGGCTCAGTGTCCCAGCCCATGAGGCCCAACAATGTCCACTTCCTTTTGCGTTCTTCTTATTAATATCTAGGTAACTACAGTAACAGAATGAGAATTTCCAGGTGGTAGAAGCAATTATAAAAAAATGGCAGATCAACCGTATCCTTTGAAAATGTCAAAGTCATAATGTTAGGGGCAGGAATATAACATTGGGGACCAGCCATAATTATAAGGAATATTCATCATGCTCTGTTAACCATGATTGTTTTGATCTGATTAAAGAAAGTACATTCTAACCTGGCTGGGAGTTGTACTCGGGACCTGGGAGCTCACCTGGAAATGCTGTCCACCCTCCCCATCCGGGAGCTGCCCATTATCACGGAAAGATGAACAACCTTGTTGAGGAAAGAAATGGAGTCCCGGATGCCCCCTGCCCTTTGCAAACCCCCCAGCCCACATGGCCCGCTTTGCCTGCAACCTGTAACCATTGCTAGTATATCCATTCTTATTCCCTTTGCCCAGTTCCCCATGTAATCTTTGTCCTTGTGCCCCGTATAAGCAGCTGGATTATGGGGGAGGAGGCAGAGCAGATTCCTGGATGACCTGCAGCTCTCCCATGCTGCCGGCATTATTAGAATAAATGCTCCTATATAATTCAACCCTGTCTCTGCTTCATTGGCTCAAGTAGTGACAGGCAGCCCGGACCCATTGGTTCTCCAGTTTCAATAATAGATTTTTTTTTTTAAAAAGACACAAACTTTTACAGATGAAAGGAGACAAAGAACTATGGTATGACAGTACAGTATGCGATCAATCTTCTACTGCAAGAAAAGCAACGCTATAAAAAAGACATAAATTGACAAAATTGAAGTATAGGCAGTAAATTAGATTTAAGTTCTGTATTAATAATCAATTTTCTGAAGTTAATAATACTGTCTGCATAAAAGACAATATTTCTTTCCCTAGAAATGCACACTGAAATATTTTAGGTATAAGAGGCCAGGGCGCATGTAATTTATTCTCAAATAAATGTTTAGTAAAAATGAAAATATGTATGGTACTACATCTAGAGAGACAGCAAATGAGAATAAAATGTTTAAAATAGGTGAATTCAAATCTAGGGTATAGAAGTAATTCTTTTCTATTGCAACTTTATAATTTTAAAATTGTTAGGTCTGATCACATAATCGAATCGATATCCCCTCCCTGGGAAACGGACCTTTCGATCATTTCGCAATTGACATTCCCTTTTGTTTAGACCACATTCCATTTTCTAAGACCATTAACTTTCCCCTTCGGACTTGCCCAGGATCCAGACCACCCAGCGAATTCCCCATTGAAAAAGCCCATCTTGAATCCTTTAAAATCTCTGACTCCCCTCCCCATCCCTGGGTGCTGGTGCCATTTGGGGGCTCAGCCCATCTGGTTTCCAGATGACCTAATCTATATGTATAAAAGGGTAATATGGAAAGTGTCCCCTCTGCAGTTTGACCGGGAGACGGGTAGTTCAATTGCTCGCTATGACGTGCACTGACCACCAGGGGGCAGCGTGGAATATAGTGGGAAGGAGAAGGTGGGGAGGCAGGGAACCTGATGGGCCCTGGTTGCCGGCCAGGCCTAGGGACCCTACCCTTGCACGTGCACCGGGCCTCTAGTAAATGTATAATTCTTTACCCCTTTTGTGTGTTCCTCCTTCGGCGACCCTAACAGAAATTATTTCCAAATATTTTTTTAAATTGCTCATGGACTGGGTTCCCCATTTTGAGCTTCTGATTTTGCTTCTCAGAGCCGCCACCATCGCCATCACAGGCAGCCCCTAAGAGGCGCACTACAGATGTGCTAATGAGTCTGGAAGAGGAGAGGACCAAGGCACCCTAAGGAATGAAGCCGGGGCTGCGGTATTAGCCATCCAAAGCAAGGAAGTTGATATTCAACCCTACATCATTCCCGGGGGTGGAGGGAGAGGAACAAGAGAAAAAAATAACTAAAATATTGATGGGAAGGGATTGAGATGAACTAGATTTAGTATGTAGTTTTTTATGTGTTTGCTTGTTTTTAAAAGAAAGAAGCCACCGTTTTCTTTGTCTTGTTTAAATTTTGTGTTCTTCTTTTTTTTAAAAAAAAATATTGAGGTATGATTGACGTACAAAAAAGCTGTACATATTTAATGTATAAATATTAATGAGTTTTAAGATAATTATATACCCTTAAAACCACCATGAATCCTTTAAAATCTCTGACTCCCCTCCCCATCCCTGGGTGCTGGTGCCATTTGGGGGCTCAGTCCATCTGGTTTCCAGATGACCTAATCTATATATATAAAAGCATAATATGCAACGTGTCCCCTCAGCAGTTCGACCCAGAGACGGGGAGTTCGATTGATCGCTGTGATGTGCACCTACCACCAGGGGGCGGCGTAGACCATGGTGGGAAGGAGAAGGTGGGGAGGCGGGGAGGTGGGGAACCTGATGGGCCCTGGTTGCCGGCCAGGCCTAGGGACCCTACCCTTGCATGTGCACCGGGCCTCTAGTAAATGTATAATTCTTTACCCCTTTTGTGTGTTCCTCCTTCGGCGACCCTAACAGAAATTATTTCCAAATATTTTTTTAAATTGCTCATGGACTGGGTTCCCCATTTTGAGCTTCTGATTTTGCTTCTCAGAGCCGCCACCATCGCCATCACAGGCAGCCCCTAAGAGGCGCACTACAGATGTGCTAATGAGTCTGGAAGAGGAGAGGACCAGGGCACCCTAAGGAATGAAGCCGGGGCTGGGGTATTAGCCATCCAAAGCAAGGAAGTTGCTATTCAACCCTACATCATTCCCAGGGGTGGAGGGAGAGGAACAAGAGAAAAAAATAACTAAAATATTGATGGGAAGGGATTGAGATGAACTAGATTTAGTATGTAGTTTTTTATGTGTTTGCTTGTTTTTAAAAGAAAGAAGCCACCGTTTTCTTTGTCTTGTTTAAATTTTGTGTTCTTCTTTTTTTAAAAAAAAAATATTGAGGTATGATTGGTGTACAAAAAAGCTGTACGTATTTAATGTACAAATATTGATGAGTTTTAAGATAATTATATACCCTTAAAACCACCAGAGTCACCACATAAAATACCATAAGCTTAACTGTCGCTTCTAAAAGTTCTAAAATTTTCTCTGTGGAGGAGGGAGGGAGGCAATCACCCTGGCTCTCTGATGTGACTCGGCCACAGGGTGCCCCCAGGGTCCTCACAGGGTCCCCCAGGCTTGAACAATGACCAGGGGCCTGCCCGCAGCTGCCTGGCTGGGCCCTGCACAGGCGCCTTCCCGCTTTCCACACCCGCGTTTAGCTTGGCTGCACCCCAGGGAGCTCTTCCCGCCTCCCGCAGGCTCTGCTTGGAGAGATCTCACCTGCGGGACGGCCTCCGTGTCGCCTGCTTCTGGCGTGTTTGTGCCCCATGTTCCAATCTAATGATTCACAACCAGAAAGCCATGGGGTGTAAAGCACTAATTGAAATTTCGGTGCTTGCTTTCTGCATTCTGGGAACGCGCGCTCCTGCCTGGTTAAGTGAAGAGGGGTTGTATTTTCTAGCTCATTGATTTATCCTCATCAAGGCGCCAAATATAGCGCCGTGTGAGTCAGCATGGGGAGGGCGCTTCTCCCGCGCCCTCGACCTCAGACTGCCATCGCCTCCAGCTCTCCGCATGTGCAAACAGCCTGAATTGGATTTGGTGTGATCACCACTCCTCCCCTGTCAGCGGCTATTTATCGCATTTAGGTTCCGAATGGAGGATTTTAGTGAGACCCTCACAGTGAGCTCTGCACAGTACTGGCTACAAAGAGAACACCCTGTGGGTCTGGCACCAGCGCCTTATGCCTGGCCTTGTGGGATGGACCGGGAAGCCAACCTCGCTGCCCCCTCCCCTCTCACCAGATCTGCTCCCTGCACGAGGAGGTGGCTTCCTGGCTGTGCCAGGAATTTCCCAGGAGAAGGACGGAGCAAGTGAGGAGCCATAGGCAGTTCCCACGTGGCACAGGCTGGGCTGCAGGGGGTGGAGCCCAGAATCTGCATTCCCCCAAACCCACCCTTGCTTGTCAGGGTGCCCTTCACAGAGCTATGCTTACCGACTCCCCCGGAAGCAGGTGGCAGCAGCGTCCTAAGGCACCGTCGTGCTGTCACACACAGAGACACACTTAGGGACAAAGACACCGACCCACAGTCACATGGTCACACGGAAAGACACGCATGCACATGGCAGTCACAGGGACGCACACATTCACTGCCTGCCACTTGCTCTCTTCTTCTGACTCAGCGAAAATTATGTGAACTGTCTTATTTCCATCTCTCTTTCCCTTATTCCCATCTCTCCACCCCAGGTGGAGATGTCCACCAAACCTCTTGGTCTCGCTCCCAGCCCCTCATAGGTAGGTGAGCTCAGCGCACGTGGTGGGTGTGCCTTCCGGGCACCATCTTCCATTCTCTCTTCCTATTTCTGCCATCGTCACGCAGATGAACTTGACGGGCACATCCTGAACTTTACATGATAAAGAAATGAATGCATGTACATGGAGGCCCTGAGACTTTGGAGCTCCCCGTAGATCCCCCAGCCTCACCTGAGCTCAGACAGTCCTCCAACCAGGTAGCCGCTGCGTGAGACCACCAGCCGTCCATCGGCACCCAATGCTGTGGAATGAATGGGTGCATGAATGAATGAACAGGCAAATGAAGGAGCATTCAGGAGACTGCCACATGCCCTGCTTCTGCCTCCCCCCATCTCTCCAGCCTGACCCCGAGGCTGGGCTGGGTGTCCCTTTCTGGACACGCACAATGGCTGGACTTGTCCTCTCAGGGTCGGGGAGCTGTTGCCCTGTGTCCCCTCCCCTGCCAGGCTGGGGGCTCCATGTGGCAGGACAGCGCGGGTCTCACCCACCACTGTTTCCAGCTCCGGCCGCGGGGCCCGCACACAGCAGGCACCTGGTAGACGCACCCCCTGACTGAATGCATTCACCAGGATTTGTTGGGACTTTGAGTCGACCAAGCCCTCCCGTGGATCTGTTTGATTCCTGGGTTCAGAGTGAGGGCTGTGGTGGCGAGAGGGACAGCGTGATCGGAATGTGCCGCCCCCTGGGTTAGAGAGAAAGTGCTCAGAGGGCAGACTCTAACCTGGACCAACAGGGATCACTTCAGTTCATGTCTCCAGGCCTTGCGTGCAGAGAGCAGGGGTCGCCTGCACTCTCGTTCTCTCTCTCTTCAGAATAAAGCCTCTGAGGTAGAAGGGACCCAGGACAAATGCCAATCTAGGCCCAGAAAGGTCGAGGACTCACGGAGCCGCACACAGCATGTGGGTGGGAGAAGCAGACCTGGTCTCAGCCCCGAATCCCCTCCCCCTCTGTGCTCTCTGCAGAAGCCCAAGAGGCTCTAAGAATAGCAGCAGCCTGGCCTGGATTTTCTGAGAAAGCCCTGATTTCAAAGAGTTTTGCCGTTTGCCTGTGAGTGCGCTAGAACTTGTCAGGCTCTCCTGCAGTCCCGCGTGGAGACTATGTGTCCATCTGTCCCAGGCGCAGCCCAGACAGACACCCTGCGCGGCGCCTCAGGCCACTTCCCGACTGGTCACAGAGGTCAGCCTGAGAACCCTCCCACTAGAGGGCACTCCCCCTTCCCCACCCACCCCGTGCCTGCCAAGCTGCCA
>NW_005370438.1:70038-78024 GCF_000412655.1 Myotis brandtii
CTTGTCCCCTACCACCATCCCACCCCACCCGCCTCCCCCTCTGACACCTCCAGGGAAAGCCTTTCCTCTTTTCCCGGCCTCCCAGGCTCTGGAGTCCCGGCTGACAGGAGTGGGGAAGACGCTGGCCTGGGAGAGCTGCCAACCCGAGGGGCCGGGCATCCAGACCACAGCGGAGCCATCGCACTAAACACCACTTGACATGTTGGCAGCATCACGGACGGCGGTGCCTGTGGAAATGTAGGTCAGTGCTTGCCTGCGAGACGGAAGAGGCAGGACCGCTGGCGTGGAAGACAGAGGAAAGCAATTACGAAATGCAGATTCAAGAAGCATCAGCTCACAGGCCATCAGCGAGCATCGACACGTGGAGACGAAGGACAACCAGGAGGCCAGTAGGTTGTAGCTGGTTCCCAATCTGGTCAGGAGTCCAGGACAAAGGATCCAGGGAAGGGAGCAGGGCAGAAGCTTCCAGAGAGGACGGTCTCTCTCTGAAGCGGGCCGGGGCCGGGCACTCGCCTCCGAGCTCAAGGCCATCCACCTGCGCCCGGCCAGGGGCCCAGGAAATCCTCTCACCTGCAGTAAAGGATTGTGTCAAGAACATTTTCATTCATTCACCCGACCAACGTTCACACATTGCCCACTCTGGCCAGACGGAGACTGGCCTGCGAGCTGTGGCTGGTGACAGCTGCCGGCACAAGAGGAAGAGCATGTGTTCCCAGTGGACCCCAGCCCCATGGGGCTGGCAGTGAAGGCAGTGAGCCTGGGAGGTGCGCTGGGTCAGTGGAGAGCCTGCCCCCAGGGACCCGGACATTGGAGAGGGCGGTGTAGCAGGTGCCCAGGCCTTCCTACCCCTCTAATCCGTACCTCTGCCTGGCACGGCTGGGTCCTGATGACACAGCCCAGAAGCGGGGTGAGCCCTCCCCGGGCCTTCCCTGGGCCCGGTCTCGCCAACTCATCCAGTCTGCCGCTCTGCAGAGAAACAAAAACACCTCCTACATTTTTTTTTTAAGCAAGAGAAGGAGGGGATAAAAAATAGCACACGATTAGGAAGCCACTGAACTTCTGTGCAAACTAATGAATAAACCAGCCCTTGACAACTTCTCCCAACTGCCGCCGACAGGATAATTGGGCCTAATTTCTTAATTTTAATGCCGTTGTTGCATTTGACTTCTGCTAATGAGATGTAAATATGTGTTTCGGGTTTGCGCATTTGTTTAATTGCAGGGTAGCCAAACCGATTGGCTAGAAGGGTCGTCGTTTGTTTATTCATTTTTATTTTCACATGCCCCTCGATGGCAGGAAAAGTAAAGACCTCCGGGCCCCCCCAGGGGCTGGTGGTTTGGGGTGCGGGGAGGAGGATGGGAAGGAGGCTCCCCAGGCCACCGCACCCTCGTCGGTCACACCGATCAGAACAAGGCCTATTCTGTCTCCGAGGAAGGAGGAACAGGATGGTGTCACGCAGGTCATAGCTGGTGCCTGGGGCTGACCGAGCAGAGACTTGAACGAGCCTTCAGGTCATGGTGCTGGTGGGAGGCGGGGTCATGGATCATAATATCATTTGTCCTGTGATATCGCAGGTCTGTGTAGAGGCTGGACCGCACGGACTGAGATTTTGAAAGAGCCCGTTTGCGTGAAAGTTTTAGGAACCAGGAGCCGTGATACAACATTCAGGACCGTTTGGTGCAGACGTGAGGGTGGAGCGACGGACTCTCATGTGGTCCTTCCCAACCCCGTTCCCAGCATCTCCCACTGCGAACACAAGTAATTCAGGCAAACGAGGCCTCTGTTCAGGTGATCACACTTCTCCTTCTCACTCCTGGGGGGAGTGCTGGCCTGCCCAGCGGCCGTGGCTGCTCGCAACGATGGCTCTCCTGTCCTGGCCGCACAGGTGATGGATGAGCGAGGCCATTTCGGGAGTATCACCCTGGCAAAGGTTCCCTCTTCCTCTTCTTGAAAAATGGGCAGCTGGCCGATGATGTGGGAGCTATGACCATCCTTCAGAGCCTTCGCGCAGACGGATGGATGGGATTTCTGGCCTTTGTAAAGGGGAATTTTGCGATGAGAGCTTCTCCCCTGGGCTTTGCCTGCCTCCCCTCGGGGATGCCGAAACCGTGGTCGAGGATGGAGGAAGATTCCCCAGCGAGGAAAGGACCATTCAGAGAGGGAGGGCTGCCCGCGGTCGCAGAGCTCCAGGTGGCCGCTGGGCTGGCACCCGCGCCTCCGGCTCTGTCAGCTGGCTGGGTGAGCTGTGAGCAGTTGGTGGGGCATCAAGAGGAGTACGGAGCTGGGGTCCTTAGGAGGGGCAGGGCCTGCGGGAGGGAACGGCCCGCCAGCAGCTGGCACCTCAGCCCTGCCCAGTGGCGCTTCTGCCCACAGCCCCCGAGCTGGGAGCTGGGCCTTGCACCTCACCAGATCCCGTCCCTTTGTGGCCATGCACGGGAAGCTGCCAGATTAGGAGGGAAACAAACAAAACCCAGGTGCCCTGCAGTGTCAGGGACATAGTTACACTAACCCCGTGTGAGGGTACCTGGCGTGCACATCACCTGGGCATCCCGTGTTCTATCGGATAGGCCTGCACGCACAAGGCCACTCTGCTCAGCGCCTCCGAAGCCGGCGGCAGTATTTAAACCTGGCTTGAACTTGGCCCACAGTCTGGGTGATCGCCATCCCCTTCTCCCGTGGCCTCTTCCCCACTTCCTTAGCAGGGGCTCAGCCCTTCCTGGGAATCACTTCTCAGGCACGGCCCTCACCAACGGCTCCCCGACCGACCGTCTGCCCAGCGACCAGATGGAGCTGGCCCTGCGTCCCTGCCTTAACCGTCCTGGTTTGCAAAGAAGGCAGAGTCCTTTCATTCCTGGTGGCATTTTAGGGAGGAAGGAATCCAAGTCATTTGGTTTCTTTGGTTTCCAAGTGAGATGGCACGCAGGTCCCATGGGAACCACTGGGCAGAGGGACTCACCCGTCTGTCCCTGAGACACAAGCAGCAGCTCAGGTGGCTGGATGCTGAAGGGGCCCGGGCTTCTGGGGGAAGAAGGAAGGCGGGAGGAAGCAGCAAACTGGTTGCTATGGAGACGGTTTCCCCAGCAAGTGGAGGAGCTGGGGCTGTCAGTTGGAGCTAACCTTGAAGGGTTTCGCCAGGAGAAAGGATATGTAGGCACAGATACAACATGTGACGTCTGACCTTTTACGTGGGAGGCTGGGGATGGGTGTGGAGGTGCCAGGGAAGATTCCATGGCCCCGGGGGGAGGGTGCTGGGAGAGGGAAGGGGGGAGGGGGAGGGGAGAGGGAAGGGAGGCAGGGAGGAAGCTGAGCCCTGAGGAGGTAGGAAGGAGGAGGGAGGGGACGGGCAGGGCCACACGCTGAGGTCAGAGCACATTTCCTCCCATTTGACTCTCTCCAAACCCCAGTGTCGAAGACGTCCTTGTCCCCTTGGCGGTGAGGGCGCTGGATGAAGACCTAGAGGGGCTCATCCAGTCTCCGGTCAGTAATGGACGGGGCTGGGGCTGAAATGCAGGTTTTCTGACTCCCAAATCCACACTCATTCTCCCACGGAGGATCCCCCTGAATCACTCCAGTGACCCAGGTCTGGTGGGGGTGAGCGTGCGGGGGTGGGTAGAGGCTACAGGGGCTCCAATCCAAATCAAGAAGAAGAGCCCCCCCCCCCTTTTCCCAGCTGGGCTCCTGTCCAAACACCCACCCTCTTCTCTTTCATCACATGACTTCCCAGTAGTTGGGGAACATGGGGAAGGAGGATGGAGAGCCGGTGAGCCCGGAGGACTGAGAGGGGCTCCAGGGAGTGAAACTTGCTGTGGGGACAGGGCAGGGGGCTCTGGAGCTCCGGTGAGGCACCTTCTGCCCATGGTCCCTGGCCCGGGGCTGAGACCTACCAGTACATGCTGAGTCAGGCCCGCTCTCGCTGCTGAGCGTCTGCTGCGGCGGCGGCAGGAAGTGCCCACGATAATGACCTTCCCAGAGCCAGGTTATTTCTGTCTTCGGCAGGAGGACACATCAGGAGAGGCAGAGTCCACAATTAGCAAAAGCAATTAGTGGGCAGGCTGCTCGGGCCCTAATGGCTGTGTGCGAGTTAGGACCTGGCCAGGTAAACCTCGGCCCAGTGTCTGGACATGTGGGAGGTGGGGCCTCGGTGCCCTCCCCAGGCCCTCACCCAGGGTCCAGGCAGGACCACCTACCTCAAGGGCATCATCTCCTTTTGGACTTGGAGGGCCTGGGCTGGCTGAAGATTTCCCGCCTGACACATACCCCATGGCTCCCAAGACAGACCAGAAGGTCTGGGAGGCCTGGAGGGCACGTCGAGTGTGCTGAGCCCGGCAGCCAGCTGCCCTCTGCCGAAAACAGCCTGGGCTGTGGGGTGTGAGACACGGGGCAGGTCTGGGGCTGGGCCCAGGTCTGAGTCAGAAGACAGGGTCCAGGGCTGGAGCATCTACTACGGAGGGGCCCGGGTTTCTCTGCAGTGAAACTGTTACCGGGAAACACCCGGTTGGGCTCCAGCGGCCTGTCGCTGTGTCCAATCACGAAGGCAGGGTTTACTGAGAAGGCCAGCCCACCAAGAAGACAGGGCGCTTAGAAGCATCAAATCCTGTCTTCCAGCAGGCGCAGGGGACAGGATTGTAAAGGGGACGGGGCTGGGGTGCTACCTGCAGCCCTGGGGGTCCGCAGACATCAGCTGTTGCCCTTCATCCTCAGGCGATGAGATGATGTTGACGAGATGATGTTTTGACTCCTGGTGGGTCGGCCTGACCTTGCTTACCGGTTCTGCTTGCTGGATTCACAGCTGAGTCACCTCCTCCATCGCATCGCCCAGGCCTTGAAAAGGAAACTTGAGAAAAACTTAACCCCCTAGTCACATCTGAGAAAGTTAACCCCCTGCTCACATAAGGATAGGTGTTCTAAGATTTACAAGAATGTGACTACTTTTCAGATTAATTCAGGTGCTCTATCAGGTTATAGGTCCCCTCTATCAGAATCAGAGCCTGCACATCTGTGTGTGGGGGGGCGGGCTGGGTAAGGCCGCCTGTCGGACAGCTCCGTGTCAGAGCCCCGCTGCAGCGAACGTGTGAGTCTCACGCCAGGGCCCCTGTGAGTCTGAGCAGCTCTTCAGGGCAGCAGTGCCCGGGCAGTGGCTCCACACACAGTCCACGCGACTCAGGCGAGGGGGCCTGCCATGTCCCCCCTCCAGGCTCCACCTTCGCGGGGGCCAGGAGACAGGGCTGGAGCCAGGCTTCCCACAGCCTCTGCCCAGAAGGGACCCAGCTCCCTCCTGCCGGCCTTTCTCGGTCCAACCTAGCCACACGCCTGTCTGTCGGCCAGGAGGCCTGAACGTCAGTCTCCCATCTCCCAGGAAGGGAAGGGGACAGCGGGGAGCCCCGAATCGCAGACAGACTGTCACTGTCACTAAGAACCTGTGAACGTCTGGAGGGAAGGGTCCATATCTGCACCAAGCGGAGGATTCTGCCGGCAGCTTCTTCCCGTGCCGGGTGAGTGCCTGTCTGTGGTTCCTGTTAGATTCAGGGTTAAAGTGACGCTGACCTGGGGACGGCAGCCTCCAGCGATTACGAAGAGGCTCACGGTGGATGCAGGCAGGCCAAGGAGACAAAGCCCAGATCCTCGCTCCGTGCTCACTCTCAGGCTGAGGAGGAAGGGCAAACAAAGAAAGTTCAAATTTGCCCGGCCGGCGGCGTGGCTCAGTGGTTGCACGTCGACCTATGAACCAGGAGGTCACGGTTCGATTGCCGGTCAGGGCACATGCCCAGGTGGCAGGCTCCATCCCCAGAGTGGGGCATGCAGGAGACAGGGGATCCATGATTCTCTCTCATCATTGACGTTTCTATCTCTCTCCCTTTCTCCCTTCCTCCCTTCCTCTCTGAAATCAATAAAAATATATTTTTTTAAAAAAGAAAGTGCCAATGAGTCCTGCAGGGTGTGTGCTCACCGCGCTGCCGGGACCCGGGCAGAAGGGAGGGAGCTGTGAGAGGAATCAGGCGAGGCCTCCTGCAGGCAGCGCCTGCAGACCAAGCCTGATTTCCCCGGGCCCCAGGCCTTCCTGCAGCCTCACTGCTGGTCCAGCTCCCGCCCTCGCTTCTGAGTCTCGAGGGCAGCAAATGCCAGCTGGCTCAGCAATCTGGGTCCTTCCTCTAGGACCTGGCAGGGGAGAGTAGAATCACCCACACACTCACCCCAGCCCCTGTTCCCTCCGCCCTGGGGCAGAGTGGGTGGTGGGTGGAGCGGGGAGTGGTGTAGCACTGAATTCTGTGTGGGCTCAGGCACCTGGCACCTGAGCCCAGGTGTTCACACAGAGGTGGGATGTCCAAGGCTGGAAAGGCTCCCACAGTGCCCGGCACCCACACAGGGGCTTTTGTATCCCCCTCCTGAGACTCTGATCCTGGGCCACGCAGGGGTCTCATCACCCTGGTGTGCCTTCCTCTCTGGAAACTCAACACCCCCTCAGGGGGTTTTGTGCCTGAGACTGTGGCCACTGTGCCCACTGGCACCCAGGCCCGGCACCCCTCTCCCAGGGAAATGGGGTGCCATTTGCTGTGTATGTGTCTCGGGCCAACCCTAAACTCCTGCCCTGCTCTCATTCTCCGGGTCACACCAACTTCTCAGCTGCGTCCCTATTTTTGGTGACGTCAAAAGTGGCACTACTGTTCCCACCAGCCGAGGCACAGAGAAGCCCCTTGCTGCAGGCTCCGCCCGGAGCTGGAGTTGTGAGGGGCACAGATAGAACACCGGGGACCAGCTAGAATTGTAAGAAATAGTCATCGTGCTCTGTTAACAGTGGTTGTTTTGTTCTGACTGAAGAAGGCACATTCTAATCTGGCTGGGAGTTGCACGCGGGACCTGGGAGCTCACCTGGAAATGGGGCGCATCCTCCCCATCCGGGAGCTGCCGATTATCATGGGAAGATGAACAACCTTGTCGCAGAAACCAGAGGCGCCAGCCCTTTGCATAACCCCAGGCCTTTGCAAACCCTCAGCCAGCATCACCTGTAAACTGCATACCCATGCTGCATACCCATTCTTACCCCTTTTGCCTGCTTCCCCTTGTCATCCTCATCCTTCTACCCAGTATAAGCAGCTGGCTCATGGTAGGCTCAGAGCAGATTTCTGTGGATGACCCGCTGCTCTCCATACTGCCGGCAGGATTAGAATAAACGCTCATATATGATTCAACCCTGTCCCTGCCGAATCGGCTCAAGTAGTGACAGGCAGCCCGGACCCATTGGCTGTCCGGTTACAGAGTGAGAAATCTGCTTTCTGGGCGCTGCCCCTGGCTCTGCGGCCTCAGTGAGGCCTTAAGCAAGTCACTTGAAACACCTCTGAACATGAAGGGGGACATGGCCACTGCCTCTCTCACGGCGCCTTTGAGCAGGGGTCGGGGTGCAAGAGAAAACCCCTCTGTGTGGAGTCTGGAGCCTTAAAGACAGGTCCTCACTCAAGGCCCCAAGGTCAAGTGCAAGAAGGGAGGTGGAAACAAGACCTGCCTATCACCCCTGAGCGCAACGAGAGTCTCCAGGCCCCAGGGCCCTTCTCCTCCCCCACGTGGCATCCAATCTCCGGCAAGATCTGCCCACTCGTCCACCCACCAGCTCCGCCAGCTCCCCAGGGCCGGGCAGAGTCCTGCAGCACCAGCCACCGTGCAGGGCCCCTGCCGGGCACCGTGGACGCTGTGAATAATGGAGTGTCCTGTTTGTCTAATGGATTTATCACTACGTGCGAATGCAGCTTCATCAACACGAGCAGGTGAAAATCGATGCCCAGGCGGCTAAGTGGGCCGCACTTCCCCTCGCAGCTTGGCAGGTATTGATAGCCCTTTGTCCACTCGCTGTTTTGCACTCAACGTGGAGCTGGAAGCAGGAATAAAAATGCCCGGGGCTCTTCTTGCCCACAGTGCTTGGCTCCCGTCCAGGGCCGGGGCCTGGAGCCAAGTGTCCCCGCGCAGCCCCCGCTGCCCTGCGCTGGGCAGCGGCTC
>NW_005370438.1:78108-83731 GCF_000412655.1 Myotis brandtii
CTCCCCTGAGGGCTGCCCAGGGCTTCACTGACACAGGCCAGCCGTCGCCGCGCTGACCCTGAGCAAGGACGGCATGCTCATCTGTGTGCGTGCACGTGCATGTGGTCGGTCTGTCTGTCTGTCTGTCTGTCTCTTGTTTGGTTTGGTTTCTGGCCAGGGTGGAAATGGGCTGTTTGGATTGGCAGGAGGGTAGGAAATGGATGTTTTAGAGAGATGTTAGATGTTTGTGACAAATCGGTGTTAGGATCTGGAAGAGAAACAGGGCGGGAGAGCTGCGAGGTCTTAGCCGTTGTTCCAAAGTTTTCTGTGCTGAAGTCTGTTCTCTGCACCTCCCGGCTCATCGCTGGGCTGGGTGTCCCCGGGGCTACGTGAAGACAAAGACCCGCCCCCTGCAATGAGCCGCAGACGCAAGTGCTGAGATGCTCCCAATGGACTTAGGCATAGTAGAGCGATCGCATTAGTTCAGGCTCCTGTGACGGCGCACGCCGACCGGGTGGCTTCAACAGCCGCTTTCTCACAGGCCTGGAGGCTGGGAGTCCAAGCTGGGCTGCTGTCTGGTGGGAGCTCCGCTCCGCGTTCCCTGGCTGCCGTCTTCTTGCTGTGTCCTCACAAGGCAGAGATCAACAATCTCCTCTGATAAGGCACAGACTCCATTACCAGGGCCCCATCCTCATGACCTAATCACCCCAAGGCCCCACCTCCAAATCTGGGGGATTAAGATGTTAGCAGGTGAATTGGGAAACATACACACTCGGTCCATCGCATTAATCAAGCTCCGGGGATGGGGATGGGGATGGGGGGGGGCGGGAGGTGAGCATGGAGGCGGCATCTCATCTGTTTCCTACTTAGCACGAACCCACCGTGTGCCCAGCAGGTCACATGTGTCCCTTCTAATCCTCCCAGTCAGGATAGGTGTTATTTACCCATTTTAGAGATTACAAAACAGAGGCACCAACTTCCCCAAATTGCACACAGAGCAAGAAGCTAAAGTGGGATATGAGTTCAAGTTTGTCTCACGCCAAAACCCAAGCTCTTTGTGCATTAGACAACAGATAGTGATGGTACCCCCCCTTTTTCTTAATTTCCGAAGATCTGTGATCATTTATGGGTATAGAGCAAGCGTTCTCACACCTTAGCGTGCATCAGCATCCCAGGAGGTCGCACCCAGGCGCTCCTTCTCCCGTGGTCTAGAACGGGGCATGAGAGCCTGCATTGCTCACACGTCTCCGGGCGGTGCCCATGCTGTTGGTCTAGGGACCAAACCCTGACGGCCTCCTCTCCAGATGGTACATCCTGGTGCTGGAGGGCCCGGTGGGATCCGATGATGGTTCAGGGACGTTGCCATGGAAACCTCTGTGGGGTGACAGGACAGTGGTAGGTCCTCGCCCTCCTGGAGCCACTCTGCCATTGGAGCAGAGCATCTCCGAGCGGGAGAAGGCGTAGAGCCCCGGGTATCGCCCTGGGCATCTTCCACGCGGCATCCAGCTCTCCCTTCAGCCTTTCCTTCCTTGTGAACACCAGGCTCCTTCCAGATGGCGGAGCCCGCGCGCCGGAGGAGAACGGCCCCTTCCTTCCGCGCCCCCTGAGAGAGGCAGAGGAGAAGTCTGCGTCATGGAAACGGGCTGGAGAGAGTCACTGTGAATTCTGTGGAGGGCAGATGTAGACTTCTGGTCATGCCTTCTATTGATGGGGTTCCAGTTCCCCAAAAGCATGCGTCTCCATTTGGACGGATAACCATTTAAGTTTTGCCGGAAAGACAGAGGAGTGGGTTCTGGGAGAGCCTGTTCCCATCATATGGCTGGGAATTGAAGGTCCAAGGGTTTTCTCCCAGGTTCTACAGCAATAATTACTCTTCATCATCGAGTGCTTCCTATTCCCTTTCACAGGCGTAAACGCTCGTCTAACCCTCACACAACCCTCCCCGTCGCTCATCACCCGATGCACACGCACACCTGACACTCTGCCAAGGCCTTGACCTGCGTAACCTCCTAAATCAGTGGTTCTCAACCTTCTGGCCCTTTAAATACAGTTCCTCATGTTGTGACCCAACCATAAAATTATTTTCGTTGCTACTTCATCACTGTAATGTTGCTACTGTGATGAATCGTCATGTAAATATCTGATATGCAGGATGGTCTTAGGCGACCCCTGTGAAAGGGTCGTTCGACCGCCAAAGGGGTTGCGACCCACAGGTTGAGAACCGCTGTCCTAAATCCTCGCGGTAGTTCCTACGAGTGCCTTCATTGTTAGAAACAGGAAACCGGGCACAGAGAGAGGAAGGCGCTATGCCCGGAGTCACACGCTTGGTAAGTGGCAGCCTCCTGACTTTCTCCCCGAGCTTGTGCCCTGTGCGGCCCCCCACGCCAGGGCTCTTCCCCTGCAGGTCACAGGTGGCCCCTCGGGGACAGTAGAGGGCGAGTGGACCACACATGAGGTGCAAACCCAAGGCCCTCTGGCGTCAGAGGCAGGTGGTCTGACTCCGGGGACTCCAGGACTCCTGGGCCGGCCTCCGTTCACTGGGGAATGCCGGGCAGGGGTGCCCCTCGCACACTCCAGGCCAGCCTGGAGTCACACGCTTGGTAAATGGCGGCCTCCTGACTTTCTCCCCGAGCTTGTGCCCTGTGCGGCCCCCCACACCAGGGCTCTTCCCCTGCAGGTCACGGCCCCTTGGGGACAGTAGAGGCCGAGTGGACCACACATGAGGTGCAAACCCAAGGCTCTCTGGCGTCAGAGGCAGGTGGTCTGACTCCGGGGACTCCAGGACTCCTGGGCCGGCCTCCGTTCACTGGGGAATGCCGGGCAGGGGTGCCCCTCGCACACTCCAGGCCACTGTCAGAGCTCACGCTCCCGCAGCCGGTTAGAAACGCAAAGCGGTGGCTCTTCCATCTGAGCTCAGAGAGCAGGGGACATTGCCCAAGAGCACAAAACGCAGGCCAGGATCGGAGCGGAAGGCCCCAAGTCCACTGATGGCGTTAGTTCCAAGGCTCTCGGGTTTATCCCAGTTGGAGCCCCACCAAGCATGTCTCACCTGGTCCTGCCCTGGGCTTAGCCGGCCCTCCATTTCTCTCTCTCTCTCTCTCTCTCTCTCTCTCCCTCCCCCCACCCACAGGCTTCCCAGAGCCTCTCTCACAAGACGCTGAATGTTGCCTTTGAGTTGCTATGGCATCCTCACTGGGACTTCTGCTCTGGTCCCTGGGAGAGTGGGGGGTGGAGTGGGGAGGGGACACCGGCAGGGGGCCGGCTGGCAGCTCAGCAGAGCCGGTAGCAGCTCCGGTGGGGAGGTGACAGGATTCCCGGCAGCGTCTTACCCTCCTGCAGCTCCCTCTCCATCTAGGATCTCCGTGCACTTGGCCAACACGCTCTCCTCACTCCCAACACGCATGTGCGGAAAGACAGCCGGGCCCTCAGCCTGAAGAGAGGGAGCCGGAGAGTCCCGTGGGCACCTTCTCCAGGCCCTTGAGCCCCGGCCTCACTCCCTGCCTGGGGGGCGCGGGTCCCTAGGAGGATGGAGGTGGGTGAGGGTGGAGGGGGGTGGGCTGCAGACAGCAGGACCAGGGGCCAGTCTTCCTGCTGCCCTGCCCGAGGGGTGTGATGCCAGAAGGGATGGGGGAGGAGAGGCGTCATATGCTTGGCACCGGCTCCTGGCTCACTGCACTCCTCAGAAGCCCTGCATAATGAGGTTCATCTGTTCCTTAGTCAGAGGCGAGAGGAAGCCTGTGGGGGGGCGGGGTGGAGGACCCTCCCCGAGGGTCAGGGAGCCCAAACACCTCTCAGCTCCCTGCGATGTCACCATCATCCCGACTGCCAGCTACTCTGAGGGGAGAGGGGAGAAGCGAGGAGAGAGGGGAGAAGCGAGGAGAGGGGGGAGAAGCAGACTGGGTGTGAGGGCTGCTGTGGCCCCATGGGGGGTGAGAGAAGGATGCTGGGCAGAGTGGGGTCAGGAGAGACAGAGCCCAGCCCAGGAGGGACGTCCAGTCAGGTCTGCCCTGGACACTGACAGTCCCCTACGTCTCAGTCCCTCCCCGTGAGCCCTGGGAGGGAGGGCAGGCTTGTGTTTTCTGTGGGACCAGAAGACAGAACCAGAGCCCGTTGCTGGGAGATTCAAGAAGACAGCTATTGACTGGGGGAAGGAAGCCTGCTCTCCCATCAAACGGTCCAATGACCCATGTTTACTCTTCTTCTGCAGTCACTCAGCAACACCTGGCCAGTAGATCATCCTCTCTTTTTGAAACGCTTCCCTTGTTCGGCCCTGGGACAGGCTCCTTGCCGTCCTTCTGTCTGGCCGCCCCTCCCACTCTCCTTGGCTCAGACACCCCTGGGCGCCCTCTCCGAGCACGAGGGAGGCGTGAGAGAGTGATGGTGAGACGCAGGGTGGCGCTGTCCTGTGAGGAGGGCAGCGATGGTTGCCGGAAGGAGTGTCCCTGTCTCCACATCGGCCATCAGCACCCTGGACAGCAACTCCCTGTGTACCCAGGAATGGGGGGCTGAACAGTAAACTGGGAGGAGGATTTTTTCTCCTCTGGCCCTCAGCTGTCCCCGGCCCCTGTCCCACCATCGCTCTCCATCAGCAAGCCTGCCCGCCGGTGCCCTGGGGCGACGGACCAGCAGGTGGCCAGGCTCGCACGTTCCCTAATGCACTGAATAAAACATGACTCACAGATGAACTGAGCAGTTTTAAGCGAACAACAGCTTTCCTCGGTTTTCAACATTCATGGGTGCTTTTGGGAAGAACGAGTACCCTGTTAAATACTGAGGGGAACGAGACCTTGTTCATCTCTCCGGATTTTAATAAGGGCCTACGGTGCCCTCGCCATTGTATTTAAAACAGCTTCATTCTCCCCTAAAGTTGTTTCCGGGGGAGGTAGATGGTGGGGTGCCCTCACCATCTAGATTCTAGAAGGCACACTGGGAGCTGGCCTTAGGGTTTCGGGATGAAATCAGGGAGGCCATGGGGGGCCAGCACCAGGGGTGGGGGAGGGAGAGGGGGAGAGACGGGACCAGAGCAAGTCAAGGTGGGGCTAAGCCCACACAGACCAGCAGGAGCCAGAGGGCAAGACCAACAGAGGGCTGTGCAGAGGATGGTCAGGTCTCACTCACAGAGAGGACCAAGCAGGGGCTAAAAAAAGAGAGATTGACGGCCGGGGGAGGGGGGGGCGGAAGGAGGCCTGGATACTTTCACACCTTTTCACACCTACTTTCACCTGAGAGAGCCCCACTGCACATGCACACATCATCTCAGTCAACACAAAGGCTACGGTGGCCCTGCACGTGTGATACGCCAGGCACCATATCCTAAGCCCTGGGCACAAACACCTCATCCCAATCCGTTCTCACGGCAACCCCTAAGCTATACACTAATATTATCCCCATTTCACAGATACAAAGAACTGAGGCCACAGACGGGCAAAGCCATTTGCTTCGTGTTGGACATTTCGTTAGCCTCACAGCCACGATTAGGAAGCGGGTCTGCTTGGCTGTCCCCACTACACGATGCTGGGAGGACTGTTCGCCAAAAACCTGTCCCGGCAACAAGTCTATTATTTCTGTTCCTGGGGTCAGGCTCTCCTCAGGCAGTAATCTCCCAAGTCTGTCCTGGTGCCCGCCCCCCCCCCCCCCCCCCCCC
>NW_005370438.1:83774-100195 GCF_000412655.1 Myotis brandtii
CCCCACACACACACACATCACACGCTTCCATCACCCCTGTGCCCTGGCCTGGCCGCTCCCATCAGACCCTCACTCTGCGGGGGAAGGCAGATGGCCGAGGGGCAGGAAGACGCTTGGTTTGGACGGCACAGCTTCCAGCCTGGATTGCAAACCACTCGATGGGGTGATTTCATGCAACAAGCTGTTAAAACACGCTGTGAGGGGAGCTTAACACAGCTCCGCGTTAAAGCCTCTGCAAAACTCAGCTGTGCATGTTTCCAGGCAGGAAAGCCACAGCCCTCCTGGCCCGACCAGGACGCTGCAGGCTGCCTGGCCTGGGGGCATAAGAGCTGCAGGCGAACGATTCCCTTTCAGGTCCCACAGAGCGCAGTGGCTCCCAGGGCAGGGTACGGACTCCCACCCGCACCCTCCGGAGCAGAGCAGTAACCCGAGGCTCCTGTCTGGGACCTGGCCATGTCCAGTGGGTGTCTGTGTCATCTGTGGAAGGTGTATTTCCAGCACAAGGGGAAACGCCCCCCCCCCACCCCACCACCCCTTCCTCTCCCTCTCTACACAAATATTCTGCCCACAAATATTTATGCAGTATCTTCCAAGTAGCAGGTGTTAGAAATGTCAGAATAAGGATGCAAAGCTACTCAGACACGGCCGTTCTGAGAGATGCCCCGATCCAGGCTGGGGAGGCGAACGTGCAGACATACAGACGGTAGGTAGGTAGTCCGGGTGCGCGAGGCTGGGTGCGGCTGCACAGGAAGTGACAGTCGCCGCTAACTTGGAAAGAGGACGGTGAAGGCTCAGGGACGAGGCCGCAGCTGCAGACACCCAGCATCACGTGGGCCAGTCCTAGCCTCGCCCAGAGCTGGGCGTGAGGTCGGCAGCTGCTTCCGCACCCACAGCTGCTCCCATTCCTGGTGCTGGACCAACCTTAGCAAGAGCTTCCCCCATCGAGTGGGACAAGGATGAGCTGCCTGGGTGTGCAGACACTCGGGATCTCAGTGTGCAGCGGTCGGAGCCCAGGCCGCCAGTGAACATGGGGTCTGGCCCGTGCTTCTCTCCCTTTGGGCCATTGGGTCCCTCTTCCTCCCAGCCCCCCCCCCCCCCCCCCACGTCCTCCCCGGACCCTGAAAGGGGACCGCTCCCCAGGGCCACTCCTGCCTCCAGTCTTCTCTGCCCACCACCCAAACTGCCCAGCTCCCAGGCTCTCTGTGTGGGGCAGGGGCAGGGGGCGAATCCAGCACCGCCATGCCCTCTTCACCCTCCCCCACGGCCACCCCCACACACTGCAAATATGTCCAAACCAGATTACACTTTCTGCCTAAAGCACCAAAGGGAGAGTGGGAGGGAGGGGAGATGAGGAGGGAGGGAACCAGAGATCAAGCTTTGGATGGTGCGATGCTGAATAGTAAGGCCCCGAGATCCGATTCCCTCGGCTCTCTCTCCCACTGCATGACCGGGACAACTTTCTCGCTCCGTATCTCACTTTTAGCTTCCGAGAACGGGCTAATAAATTAATGCCTCCCTCATCAGGGCTGTTAGGAGGATCAACAATATCTCACGGCACACACACACACACAGAGTGCACATGCACACATACACACTCGCACATGCACAAACGCGCCCACAGCAGGTGCACACACGCACATGCACATGCACACCATGCCCTGACGGACCACAATTATGAAAAATGGGCATCATTACCCTTATTTTTTTTTCTTACCGGGGGATATTTTTCCATTGATTTTTCCATTGATTTTTAGGGAGAGTGGAAGAGAGACCGCACAGCAGGTGCACACACACACACACATACACACAGAGTGCACATGCACACATACACACTCGCACATGCACAAACGCGCCCACAGCAGGTGCACACACGCACATGCACATGCACACCATGCCCTGATGGACCACAATTATGAAAAATGGGCCTCATTATCCTTATTTCTTTTTCTTTTTGTTAATCCTCACCCGAGGATATTTTTCCATTGATTTTCAGGGAGAGTGGAAGAGAGAGGGAAAGACAGAAACACCGATGTGAGAGAAACACATCCATTGGTTGCCTCCTGCACACGCCCCGACCAGGGCCTGGGCCGGGGAGGAGCCTGCAGCCGAGGTGTATGTCCCTGACTGGAATCGAACCCGGGACCCTACGGTCCACAGGCCGACGCTCTATCCACTGAGCCACACCGGCCAGGGCCATCATCCCATTTCAAAGATGAGAAAACTGAGGCCTGGACCAGTCAGCGTGCCCAGGGCCTCACAATCAGGAACTGTCAGAGCCAGACTTGACCTGTCTTCTTCCCCCCACACATGCTGCCTCTCCTCCACCTGGTCACCCACCCCCGCAACCCCCTCCGTGCAGGCTCAGCAGACTCGGAGAAATGTGCACCTCTCCTCTCCTCCACACTCGGCCAAGGCCTTTTCCTCCTTACGTGAACGTATTCATATGCCCACCTCTGCCACCAGCTGGAGCTCTGGGATGCCGGGTGTTGTATCCGACACACAGCTCTGTGCCCAGTCTGCAGAGAGAGGGGCTGACCCGCGAAAAGGGCTCAGCGGTAAGGGGGTAAGCACCCACACACTGCAAATATGTCCAAACCAGATGACTCTTTCTGCCTAAAGCACCGAAGGAAGAGTGGGAGGGAGGGGAGATGAGGGGGGAGGGAACCAGGGATCAAGCTTTGGATGGTGCGATGCTGAAGAGGAAGGCCCCGAGATCCGATTCCCTCAGCTCTTTCTCCCACTGCATGACCGGGACAACTTTCTCGCTCCGTATCTCACTTTTAGCTTCCGAGAACGGGCTAATAAATTAATGCCTCCCTCATCAGGGCTGTTAGGAGGATCAACAATATCTCACGGCACACACACACACACAGAGTGCACATGCACACATACACACTCGCACATGCACAAACGCGCCCACAGCAGGTGCACACACGCACATGCACATGCACACCATGCCCTGATGGACCACAATTATGAAAAATGGGCCTCATTATCCTTATTTCTTTTTCTTTTTGTTAATCCTCACCCGAGGATATTTTTCCATTGATTTTCAGGGAGAGTGGAAGAGAGAGGGAAAGACAGAAACACCGATGTGAGAGAAACACATCCACTGGTTGCCTCCTGCACACGCCCCGACCAGGGCCCGGGCCAGGGAGGAGCCTGCAACCGAGGTGTATGTCCCTGACTGGAATCGAACCCAGGACCCTACGGTCCACAGGCCGACATTCTATCCACTGAGCCACACCGGCCAGGGCCATTATCCCATTTCATAGATGAGAAAGCCGAGGCCTGGACCAGTTAGCGTGCCCAGGGCCTCACAATCAGGAACTGTCAGAGCCAGACTTGACCTGTCTTCTTCCCCCGACACATGCTGCCTCTCCTCCACCTGGTCACCCGGGAGACGCCAGTCAAGCCCTCACCCACCCCCGCGACCCCCTCCGTGCAGGCTCAGCAGACTAGGAGAAATGTGCCCCTCTCCTCTCTTTCTCCACACGCGGCCAAGGCCTTTTCCTCCTTACGTGAACGTATTCATATGCCCACCTCTGCCACCAGCTGGAGCTCTGCGGCTCTCTCTCCCACTGCATGACCGGGACAACTTTCTCGCTCCGTATCTCACTTTTAGCTTCCGAGAACGGGCTAATAAATTAATGCCTCCCTCATCAGGGCTGTTAGGAGGATCAACAATATCTCACGGCACACACACACACACAGAGTGCACATGCACACATACACACTCGCACATGCACAAACGCGCCCACAGCAGGTGCACACACGCACATGCACATGCACACCATGCCCTGATGGACCACAATTATGAAAAATGGGCCTCATTATCCTTATTTCTCTTTCTTTTTGTTAATCCTCACCCGAGGATATTTTTCCATTGATTTTCAGGGAGAGTGGAAGAGAGAGGGAAAGACAGAAACACCGATGTGAGAGAAACACATCCACTGGTTGCCTCCTGCACACGCCCCGACCAGGGCCCGGGCCAGGGAGGAGCCTGCAACCGAGGTGTATGTCCCTGACTGGAATCGAACCCAGGACCCTACGGTCCACAGGCCGACATTCTATCCACTGAGCCACACCGGCCAGGGCCATTATCCCATTTCATAGATGAGAAAGCCGAGGCCTGGACCAGTTAGCGTGCCCAGGGCCTCACAATCAGGAACTGTCAGAGCCAGACTTGACCTGTCTTCTTCCCCCGACACATGCTGCCTCTCCTCCACCTGGTCACCCGGGAGACGCCAGTCAAGCCCTCACCCACCCCCGCGACCCCCTCCGTGCAGGCTCAGCAGACTAGGAGAAATGTGCCCCTCTCCTCTCTTTCTCCACACGCGGCCAAGGCCTTTTCCTCCTTACGTGAACGTATTCATATGCCCACCTCTGCCACCAGCCGGAGCTCTGGGATGCCGGGTGTTGTATTCGACACACAGCTCTGTGCCCAGTCTGCAGAGAGAGGGGCTGACCCGCGAAAAGGGCTCAGCGGTAAGGGGGTAAGCATCACAGACGCGCCCTCCTGGAGCTGAGGGTGGAGAACATCGTCATAGCTTTTGCTCGCTCCTATTTCGGCTCCTTTGCTCGTTTCCCTGCCCTGTGCCCCGGGTTCCCCCAGCTCAATCTCTGCTCAAAACCCACACCCTTGCTCTACCTGGTTTTTCTCAGTGGATAGAGCATCAGCCAGGGGACTGAAGGGTTCCCGGTTTGATTCCCATCAAGGGCTCATACCTCCGTTGCAGGCTCAATCCCTGGCCCTGGTCAGGGTGCCTGCAGAAGGCAACCAATCGATGTGTCTCTCTCCCATTGATGTTTCTTTCTCTCTCTCTGTCTCTCTCTCTCTCTCTCTCTCTCTCTTTCTCTCTCTCTCTCTCTCCCTCCCTCTCTCCCTCCCTCCCTCCCTCCCAACTCTCAAAACAATGGAAAAATATCCTCGGGTGAGAATTAACAAAAAATTAAATTAAATTAAAAAAACAACACACCCCTAAGATGCTGGATCTGAGGCTGACTCATGAGCAGTTCCGCTCCAGCTGCCTCCGCGGGTGTGTGCCGTTTCACATTTTTCTTTTTTATAAACATCAACCAATTATTTCTGATGACTCGGACAGAGAAGACATGTCTAGAATCAGGTTCTTCCTCAGTACGGAGTTGAGCTAGTCTCCACATCGACTATACCAAGCAGCCCGGGCCATGGACGCCTGGTGTGAGAGGTCCAGCAACGGAAGCCACATGGGTTCAGAATTACCAAGCAGGTGCCTGGGTGACCCTCAGAGCCCCACCCCCAAGCGCAGAGGAAGGGGGAGGCCGAGGGCTATGACAACGTCTCCCCTGGTGATGGGTGTCGGCAGGAAGAGAGGGGAGCGGAGGGAGGTTGGCAAGCTCACAAGACAGTCTGGGTGGCACCTGACGTTTCCGGGAGCTGCCAACATCAAGGCGGCACACGGGTCTCACCTGTCCCAGCCGCGGGCAAGCCGAGTGCTGGCGGCAGCTCCCACTTCCCAGCTCCCTCGTGAGTCCTGACACTCGCCGGAGTTTCATTACCATGAACGGCTCTGCAGTTTGCAGCCTCAGCAAAATGCCCAGAAAGCTAATAAACAGCTCCACAAGCAAATCCAGGCGGAACACTCCTCTCTCTGTCTCCTCACGGGAGGCGCGACTCCCTGGCATTTATTTCCACCAGCTTCTGGGTGTATCCTGATGCCCAGCTAAGGGCTCGGAGCCTGGCCCATCTCTCTAGGCCAGCTGGGAGCTCGTCATGTTTGGAGCCCGAAGACCTGAGTTCTATGCCAGGCTCTGAGGCCTACCAGCCATGTGACCTTGAAAAGCTCACTTAGCTTCTCTGGGTCTCAGTTTCTTCATCTGTAATATGGGAACAATGATGGTATCTACTTCACAAGACTGTTACGAGGGGCAGAGGAGACGATCTATGTAAAATAATTAGTCACGTGATAGCGCTGAATAATAGCAGTGAACAATGTCATTGCTGCCTGCCCCATGTTTGTTATGACATTGGCTCGGTCCGTGTCAAGGGCATCGTGCGGTTCCAATTAGTGCTCTGAAGACACTGAAAATACTACAGCTACGGGAAGCTATAGTCATTATTATCACTGAGCCCGTCTTTCCCACCCCTGGGGTCTTAAAGATCCTCCTTCTCACATGTTCCCCTCCATCTGTCTGTTCTCTCTGCTTTTTATTCCCATCTTTGCTGCGACCCCTCCCCGTGGTTCTATTCCCAAATCCTGGCAGTTTCCATAGCAAAGGACGGAACACTGACAAGGGATCCATACACCAGCTGTGTCCGGATGGCGGCTGGGTCCAGATGGGATCGAACCATCAGCGTGACCATGTGGTCCACTTCGGGGAGTCCAGGCCCCCCGGAGGCCGGGGAGCTAGCTGGGGAAAGTCGTCGGCTCACATCTCCGCCTAACCAAGGCAAAGGGGCAGGGAGTCAGCAGCCCGGGGCAGAGAGAAATTTGGCTGTTTCTCAACATAAAGAACTGAACCAGACCCCGCAGGCCTTCAGGAAACCATCACCCGGTTCAGCCTGCAATCGGACGTGGTTCCTGTGGTTGGACGCATCTCTGCAGGGGGGACCGAGTCCATGTGGGATCGATTGTCAGAGCCCGGCTGTCTGCTGATAGATAGTGTGATGGAATAAGAGATACAAATTGTCACCCTTTGCAATCACAGAGGCTGTCGCTGCAGCGGTTCCTCTCTGGCTGAAGGAAGAGGACAAAGAGAGCGGAGCCTGGCTGGGAAGATTCCATCTGTCTGCCTCGCCCTCCAGAGGGGCCCTCAGCTAAGCTTCATGGAATAACGGAACAGCACAAAGCAGGGGCCCCGGGTGGCCCCCTCCCACCTCGCACTCCATAGCTGCATGGCTGTAGGCACATCACATGACTACTCTAAGCATCAATGTCTTCACCGGCAAAATAAACATAATAATAGTAATTACTTTATAAAATTGTTGGGATAAGAAATACATGCATGCCCTAACCAGTTTGGCTCAGTGGATAGAGCATCAGCCTGCGGACTGAAGGGTCCCAGGTTTGATTCCGGCGAGCACGTCCCCAGTGGGGAGTGTGCAGGAGGCAGCTGATCAATGTTTCTCTCTCATCGATGTTTCTAACTCTCTATCCCTCTCCCTTCCTCTCTGTAAAAAAATCAATAAAATATATTTTAAAAAAAGAAATACATGCATGACTATCGAAGGATACAAACGATCCCACCTAACCAGCCCACCTCAATAAGGAAATGCAGTAGCCCACAAAACAAACATTCATAGGAAAAATAATTGCAGGGATTTCAAATTTAATGACTCAACAGTGTCATCAAGCACCTGGGTTTGCTAGCGTGGCTTAGTGGTTGAGGAAAGCCAAAGCAGTGGCCCTGGGTGGCCCCCTCCCCCCTCGCACTCCCCAGCTGGGTGGCCGTAGGCATGTCACATGACTAATCTAAGCATCAATGTCTTCACCGGCAAAATAAATATAATAATAGTAATTACTTTATAAAATTGTTGGGATAAGAAATACATGCATGCCCTAACCGGTTTGGCTCAGTGGATAGAGCATCAGCCTGCGGACTGAAGGGTCCCAGGTTTGATTCCGATCAAAGGCATGTACCTTGGTTGCAGGCACATCCTCAGTAGGGGGTGTGCAGGAGGCAGCTGATAAAAAAAAACTCATCGATGTTTCTAACTCTCTATCCCTCTCCCTTCCTCTATGTAAAAAAATCAATAAAATATATTTTTTTAAAAAAGAAATACATTCATGACTATTGAAGGATACAAATGATCTCACCTAACCAGCCCACCTCAATAAGGAAATGCATTAACCCACAAAACAAACATTCATAGGAAAAATAATTTCAGGGATTTCAAATTTGATGACTCAGCGATGTCATTAAGAACCTGGGTTTGCTAGCGTGGCTTAGTGGTTGAGGAAAGAGTGGTTTGAAAAAAAGAACCTTGTCTCTGTACCAGCCTTATTATGTTGGGTCTGTCCTACTAGGTGCCCCCACGGTCACAGTAGGGCTATCACTGTCCCCACATCACAGCCAGGCATGACAGCTCCAGAGGAAGAAGAGAGGCGCTCTCTGCCTTAGGTCTCTTGTCAAGAAACCTTTCTCAGGTGCCTCTCTCCTCTCCTCACTCTTTACCTCATTGGCCAAGACCATGTTCCTCACCCTTAGGTATCCTTTATAAGCCAATGATTCATGTCCGGCCCGCGAGGCTCAGGAGTTGAGCATCAACCTATGAACCAGGAGGTCGCCGTTTGATTCCAGTCAGGGCACATGCCCAGGTTGTGGGCTCGATCCCCAGTGGGGGGCATGCAGGAGGCAGCTGATCACTGATTCTCTCTCATCATTGATGTTTCTATCTCTCTCTCCCTCTCCCTTCCTCTCTGAAATCAATAAAAATATATTCAAAACAAAACAAAACAACAACCAATGACTCACTAGGGAAATGTGACCTGCCTGGCTTGCCGGGGGGTGAGGTCAGCTTCCCTGAACACATGACTCCCATGGGGGTGGATAGCAAGCTGACCAAGGGCTACAGCAGGTGCAGCACTGAGCACAGCACCAGGCGTTCATCGAGCCAGGTCCAACGCTGTTTACTGTAAGTGTCTGAGTTGTAACTTTGTCGGATAAACTGCGAGGCCCCCAGCAGATGCGATGCTGTTTCCAGTATCCCAGCACCTCGCATTTCTTCCTGTCCAGCGATTTTCAACCTTTTCATCACTTGGCACATAAACTAATGACGACAGTTCTGCAGCACATCAAAAAATATATTTTTTGCTGATGTGACAAAAAGCAATGGTATAATGTTGATTGCAAAATAATTAATAATAATAATAATAATAATAATTACCTATCCTTTTTGCTCCAAAGTGACTTTTTTAAAAGTCAGGTGCCTATAATTATATATAAGGATTTCTGGTACCAAGAATTAACCAATCAGATGTGACCTTATTATGCAACGTGATCAATAAGATGCAACCGCGTTATTATATGACCTGCATGTTTATGTTTCAAGACAGGGCCTTCATACCGGAGGATGATTGTTGTGTTGGCTGTTGTCAATTTTTATTTGACAATTTAAGGGAAGAGAGGGCCGTGGCCCTGACTAAATAGTCAGGCATTGCACGTTTTAAACATTATTGCGGCCCACCGCCTGCAAACCGCTGCTCGGGTTGGATACACTTAACCTTATAAAAGCACGACACCTCCTCAAACTAAGCAAAACGTTAAAGGATACCGTTTTGGATTTACGTCACTTATGTTCAAAACTCAATTGAGGCAGTTAACCTAATGAAATACAGTTAAAGAAAGCTATACCGATGTAAGATACACAGTTTAAGAACTATTGAGGAGAAAAACATATAAGTGCATTTGCTACAAATCATCCCAATTTTCAATTTTTGCCCTTCGTGATGAATTAACCCAATTTCTAATCACAAGAATGCGAAAAGGCCTCCCTTTCTAATTTGTCTTGAGTCTTTCCTGGCTACGTCTCCTTGCGCTTCTCCCTGCTGCAGTCCCATCTCCAAACCCAGCCAGGCTCCCCTCAGCCTCCTGGGCTGGTTTCTTTTATGTAATTAAAGGGGCAGTGTTGCCAGCTCCTCCATCTCTTCTGCCATCACTTTGGATTTGCTTGCCCATAAACATCATAATGACAACTCTTTCTCTAAGGGAGGGTTGCCTTCTCTAAGCTCCACTCTGTCAGCCTCCTCATTTTTTTAAAAAATGAAGTATGTATAATCGAAAAGTATTTAGTCTTGTATTTTCTGCCCTTCAACTCCATCCAGCTTTTTAGAAGTCAAGGCGGTTTTTTCCATTTTAAACTTTTAAAAATATATTTTTATTGATTTCAGAGAGGAAGGGAGAGAGAGAAACATCAATAATGAGAGAGAATCATTGATTGGCTGCCTCCTGCACACACCCCCTACTGGGGATTGAATCCACAACTCGGTCATGTGCCCTTAACCAGAATGGAACCCGGGACCCTTAAGTCTGCAGGCCGACGCTCTATCCACTGAGCCAAACCAGCTAGGGCCGTTTTAGATTTTTATTCCTCCAGGTACACAGGCAGCTGATAGATCACAGCCTCTCCTGCTATACCCGGTCGGCAGGGGGCAGCGATCACAGGGCGGGATGTGGGGCGGGAGAGCCAGCCCTGGGCCAGGAGTGCTGCTGTTGCATCTGCTGCCGGTGGCCCAGCACCTCCCAACCCAGGCCCAGACCTCCGAGAGGCGGCATCAGGTGAGCCTGCAGCGACCTGTGGGGGCACATGGCCATGAATACCTGCCCCCCCGCCCCCATGGTTATGGCAGAGAATCACAGGACTTCCTCTTGTCGGCTGTGCACCGCCCCCTGCCCCTCTTCCCACCGCCACCCTTCAGCCACCTTCTGAGCAGCCACTTTCAGAATCAAGCTTGTTCAACCAGGGGGTTAGATTTTGTGAACCTGCTTAATGGAGTTCTTAATTGCGTGCAAGTTCAAATGGTATCCACTGGTTTTCATAAGGAATGTTTCTCTCCTCCTACAGAGAGGAGAAACTAGCCCAGGCCCCCAGGGCCGCATAAAAGGGGGAGTGCTACCTTGTGCTCAGCCAGAGATTGGAAATGTCATGAAAGCAGAGATTTAGGGGTCCTTGGTTCCAGGCCGCCCGTGAATGCAAGCTGTGCTGGAGAGATCCATCCTCCTCCTCCACGTAGGAGCGTGGGGGACCCCACTCCCCGAGAGAATGCACCCGTGGGAATCAATTTTCTACACTTGGGAATGTCTTACGGGATGGAACCTAAATCTCTCACCAGGAAAGATAGCTGTTCCTGCTTGTCAGCAGGAGGGAGTTGGCCCCAACCGTTATTTCACCTGGAGACTCTGAAGCGTGGGCTGCATCCCATGTGAAACCCCAGCACTCAATAAAGGGGAAATGATTCCCAGAGCCGTCGCTGCTATACGGGGCCTGTCTGATCGAAAGAACATCTTTCTAAAAGCTCTACCTCCCACCCCGTGGCCTCCTCAGTTTCTGGGTGGGAGAGAAAGAAGGCGATTATTGTAAGAAAGGGAAACCCAGGCCCAGCTGTGGTGGCTTAGCGTGGAGCGTTGACCTAGGAACCAGGAGGTCAGAGTTCAGTTCCCGGTTGGGGCACAGGCCCAGGTTGCCGGCTCGATCCCCAGTGTGGGGTGTGCAGGAGGCAGCTGATCCATGATTCTCTCTCATCATTGATGTTTCTCTCTCTCTCTCCCTCTCCCTTCCTCTCTGAAATCAATACAAATATATTTTTTAAAAAAAGAAAAGAAAGAAAGAGAGGGAAACACAGGCACAGAAACAACAGGTGTATTTGGCTGTTGGGGAAATTAGCAAAATCTCATCTTAGCACAAAGCCCTCCTTTTAGACCGGGTTACGAGTGGGAGAAGGCTGCTGCCCAGGTATGGATGGATGCCACTTTACAGAGAGAAAGAGATAAGAAAACACATCAATCCTCCACCATCGAGTGAAAAATTCAATAGTTAAGCTTTGTGGAGAGATGGTGCTGGCATGGGAGCTGAGGAGAGAGCAGTGGCCCACGCCTGAAACAGAAGCAGGAGGCCAGCCCCATTCCCTTGGGAGAGAGGAAAGGGTGACTCCGGCATCTTACGTCGCCCTGAAGAGTGGATATTCTCTCTTGGAGGTAGCAGGGCAAACGCACTCCTTGTGAGAGAGACACATGGGTTGGTTGCCTCCTGCATGCACCCTGACTGGGACCAGGGATCGATCGAGCCTGCAACTGAGGCACATGCCCTCAACCAGAACCGAACCCAAGATCCTTCAGTCCGAGGGCCGAAGCTCTATCCACTGAGCCAATAGGGCCTCCCTACTCATCTTAGAGATGGGGACCCCAAGTCCAGGTTGCACACACCAGCTGGACACGAAGCCAGAGCCGGAGCGTGGGTCACTAGCTGTGGGCAGAGCGCTGGGCAGTGCACCCCCACTGCCCAAGGAGGCCCGGGCTCCATGCAGGGCCTGCCTCCCCAGGGCCCAAAGACACTGACCTGGGAGAAGCCACCAGAGGGCAAGTGGCCGACAGGAACACACAGACCCAGCACCCCTTATCACTAGACTGGCTCCACTCCCCTAACTCCTGTGTGAGCACACGGACACAACCTCCAGCCAACTCCATACACGACACACTACGGGGCCCAGAGACACAGTCAAGAGACCCAGGACGGGGGGGACCACACACCCAGCCCCACACAGCGCTGGGTCAGTGCCGGCCGCCCACAGACACGCACACCGGGGTTGGTGGCTGGAGTGGAGCGGGGAGGGGTACCTGAACCACGTCGTTGAGAATTGCTAGGCGCTGACGGTGATAGGAGAAGACGGTGAGGGCATCCTCAGCAGAAGGCAGGCATGGGGGTGGGGAGCAGCTGGCTTGGGAGGCCCCGCTGCAGCTCTCCTCTGCTGGGAGACGTGTCCGAGGAGGCCGTGAGTGGCAGGAGGCCAGGGAGCAGGAGGTCAGAGGTCAGGACCTCCTCTCAGGACCGGACCTTTGTCTGTAGGCGATGGAGAGCCGTGGAAGGCTTTTACGAAGGAAGTGACCGAGTCCAGATCCGCATTTTAGCGAAATTACTTTGGCAAAGAGAAGGAGGATCAATTATAGATGGAATAGGCCTGCGGGGGCCAAGACTTCGGGATGCCATGGGGTAGCGAATGCCAGAGGAAACAATGGAAAGTTCTGGCTGCCGGCCCAGTGTCCCTAGGCCTTGGCCCCATGACACGCGGGTGGCAGCTGGTAACTGTACAGCAGCCGAGCGGGGAGCCAGCTCCTCACCCCCTCACTTTACCCAGGCAGAGCCCTGCAGAGCCCTCCCGGGGCCGGCCCGGCCCCAGCCGCTCTGAGCCACAGCAGTTCCTCTGCCGTCCGCACCTGTGTGCCTCCTGGATGCCTGGCTGGGCCTCGGCTCTGCTCATGCCCCTCCCACCCTCCCACGTGGGGCAGGGCCTGCGCTCACTCTCCCTGGGGCACAGACAGGACCCCCTCGCAGTCAGACCAAGGATGCCCTGGGGGCCGTGTCCAACAGAAAAGGCTCAGCCTCCCCCGACCCACCCTCCAGTTTATCAACTCAATCCCCACAAACTTCCTCTGCTGACGAAAGTAGAAGCCTCTACCGCTGAAGGTCTAGATCAGCGGTTCTCAACCTGTGGGTCGAGACCCCTTTGGCGGTCGAACGACCCTTTCACAGGGGTCGCCTAAGACCATCCTGCATATCAGATATTTACATGACGATTCATAACAGTAGCAACGTTACAGTGATGAAGTAGCAACGAAAATAATTTTATGGTTGGGTCACAACATGAGGAACTGTATTTAAAGGGCCAGAAGGTTGAGAACCACTGGCCTAGATGGTCTATTAGTTGAAAAAGACAGACATCCCCTTAAAAAGCTGATGAGATGGAGACGAGTCGAACCCCATCCCTCAAGAGCTATCTAGCCTGCACCTCCATGCATGATCCACGTAGAGAGGCCGGAAAGGCCACGGACCAGCATTCATCGGGCTTGCCTCTCAGTGAAGGGATTTGACGGTTTCATTTCTTCTTTGTACCTCTTGGCATTTTATTTTGTAACTAGAGGCCTATTCGTGCACTGGGTGTGGGGGAGAGGGGGTCCCTCAGCCCAGCCTGCATCCTTTAGCAGTCCGGGAGGCCTGGGGAGTTGCCCCCATATGGCATGTCCAGGCCCTCCCGCAGCTGCCCAGCTAGCCCCGGCTCAGCCCCGGCACTGCCTGTGCTGTGGGATTGAAGAGGCCGGTGTGAGGAGCAGGACGCCTCCAGCGCTGCAGCCCTGGTTAGACATAGTGCTTCTTGGGAATGTGAGGGTCTCCACGTTCTTTGTACCAACTTCCGTGAGGAAAGGCTCCTAGACCCTTAGACAAGGGTTCAAGTTTCCTTCTTGACCTTCTGGCTCATCTCAAAATAGCTCCCCCTATGGGGGCCTCCTCACATATTACATAGCAGCAGAAGTCGATGTTAACTGTCTTCTATTTTTAGGGGGGGAAGGGGGAGGGGAGAAATATTGTGCTTTTTAGGCCAGGAATTTCATTTTTAACTGAAGAAGGAAAAAAAGGCAAAAAGGTAGCCCTGTTTCTCTCTTGCTCCTCTCCCACAATTCCTTCCCCCTTCCGTGTGTCATTAGGATGAAAGGGCATGTTGGTGCCTTGGCCCTCCCTCCGGGGATTATGTTCGTGTCGGTAGCGAGATATTAATAAAGGAAAGGAGCACAGGGAATCAGACGCCATTAAGCATAATCAACTAGGGAGCTGAGTAGGACAATAAGCTTGATTAAGTTTGGAGGTTGCCACACTCATAGGCTCCCCAGGGGACCACTGCATCCTCTACCCTTAAGACCTCATTCCCAAAGCTGGCGGGGGGAGAGGGGGACTGTCACCAGTCCTTATCCAGGATTACCGAGGGAGAGAGGAACAATAAAGGGGAAATTCCTCTGCTGGACCCAGTAGAAGCCAAGATGGTGCAGGGAGAGGTGAGAAGGTGACCAGCAGGGACCAAGCCCAGCCTGGGAAAAGGAGCGGATTGGATAAGGGACACAGACCCCTGGGGGGGTCTAGGAAATGGATTGGTTAGGGGGAGGAACTAGCTCCAGCCCAGGAAGGATGGGGAAGCTGATGGGTTCGTTTGAAAGAGTACCTACACCCGAGGTGATATAATCCAAGCTTAACAAGTCCCCTCCAACCCCGCCCCCCAGTAACGCGTGCTCACTCTGTTCTTTCACAAATTCTCTCTCCGTGTCACAGCGACTCGGGCCCTGCTCTGAGGTCCTGCTGTTGTGGGGGACACACGCAGGCTGTTTGTTCACTGAGATACTTCATTCTCAACATGCATTCTTCCCCTAACACCATCCCATGTCACCTGCCATCAAGACAGCCCGGAAACATGGCTACTCCTCCCAATGCCCAGGAAATCCGGCTCTATAAAAATTCTACTGCCAGACGCAGGCATATGCAAGGTCTCCTAGTGCAACTTCTCACTATTCCCTCACACACACACACACACACCCCACAGCAGGTCCAAAACGTCATGACCAACAAAGAGGTTGGAAAATAGAGGGGCCTCACAGGACACTTACAGTGTCTCTTTCCAAGAGCCACTAGGACCACGCCCAGGCGTGTGGGCAAGCTTGGATGGGATGTTCAGGTTCTCTTTTAATTTTATTTTGATTTTTATTGATTTCAGAGAGAAGGAAGAGGGAGCGAGAGATGGAAACATCCATGATGAGAGAGAATCATTGATCGGCTGCCTCCTGCACGCCCGGCACTGGGAACCGAGCCCACAACCCAGGCACGTGCCCTGCCCGGGAATCGAACCCGTGGCCTCCTAGTTCCCAGGCCGACACTCAACCACCGAGCCACGCCGGCTGGGCGACGTTCGGGTTCTCGACTTACCATTTCTCTCTGGTAGGTGAATGGGTGCAGTGTCTGAATCCAGAAGGAATGACCCTGAATTCCAAGCCTCCAAGAGCTTAAGACATCAGTTGACAGCTTCCTGTTGTCAAATTATTCTAACAGCATGAGCGCTTCCAATTAGAATCTCCCTGGCGTGACCTGGCCTGAAAGCTTTGACGCCATCCCTTTGGCAAAGGAGACGAGCAGCTTTGCCGTGAAAGAGAGGCAGGTGCTGCTCATTCACACCATGGCTGCCAGGTGTGCTCGCCGCCGGTCCAGGAAGGGCGCGGTGCGGCTTACCGCGTTCAGCAGAAGTTCTGACAAAAGGATTCTGAAAAGCATTTCTCCGGTCGTTGGCTCGTCACGGTCAGGGCTGATTCCACCTTGCTCTCGGGGCCACTGGTGAATGCTCTTGCGACTCTATAGCGCTGCACGTCATCTTAATATAGACCTCTTGAATGAACTCTCAGAGGCCTCATTAAGGGCATTACTGTGCCAGTCTCTCGCCTTTATTCTGATGGATTCTAAATGCCATTCCCCCTCCAGGTGGCTCCTCGGATCATAAAATAAGTTCTCCGCCGTCTGAAATCTATTCTCCAAGTGAGACTGCAAATCTTCAAATGTCTGGAGCCCACTCGTGATCATCTTGAGTAATCTGGGAATTGGGAGTGCGACATTACCTGGAATTAATTGACCCTTGTTTTAAAATGTACCCAGGTTTGTTCTATTCAGGCCTGGGCGGGCCAAGAGATCAGGAGAGATTGCTGTTGAAAAGATGCTTCGTTACTCACAGTTCTCGAGAACGGGGCACACGCCACACCACACTGGGCCGCACAGGGACGCACCAGCAACCCTCCCGAGTCAGAGGAGCAAGAGGAAAACAACGGAACACAAACCTTTGTTGTGGTTGTTGCGAGAAAGAAGGGTAAGGAGGCAGGGTAAGCAGCTACAGCAGGAGCTCTCAGGGCCAGCCCACAAATTC
>NW_005370438.1:100288-108508 GCF_000412655.1 Myotis brandtii
CCACTCTGGCCTCTGTTCGCACCTTCCCTTCTGCAACCTCCCAGCTCATACTCCAGAGCGCCTCCTCTAACAAGCGGCCTCCTGCCCTTCTCCCTCTGGCTTAGGTCAGACCTTAGGGGAGTTCTGCAGGCAGGGCAACCGTCCCTCCAGGGGGAGCCGCCTTCAGAGGAGCTGCCATTGGGGGCAAAGTGAATTCCCCCGCCACCCCCCCCAAAGGAAACCGTTCTGAAAACAGTTGTCTGGCACCCATTAAGTGGACCTGGACCTGAACTTCTTTGAGCTGCAGTTTGAGCTTCTTCAGGAGGATGGAAGAGCAGGCTTCCTGAATGCAGAACAAGCATGAACTCACCATGCCCAGCCGGTGTGGCTCAGTGGTTGAGCATGGACCCACGAACCATGAGGTCACGGTTCAATTCCCGGTCAGGGCACATGCTCAGGGTTGCAGGCTCAATCCCCAGTGGGGGGTGTGCAGAAGGCAGCCAATCACTGATTCTCTCTCATCATTGATGTTTCTCTTTCTTTCTCTCTTCCTCTCTCTGAAATCAATTCTCTATATATTTTTAAATCTGGTCTCTCCAGAGATATGGAGACAAGGAGACAGAGGTTGTTGACACTCAAGTTCACCTGCACGGCCAAACCTGAGTGTGTTCTCCGGCGGAGGCGATGGCTGGTGGGTCAGAGTCCCTCACAGCAGGGCCTAGGCTGCAGGGAGCAGTTCTGTATCCAGAGGCCTTTACACAACACCACTTGGAAACGGCCTGAAATGAAATTAAATGGCAGTTGGGTGACACTTTAATCACCACAGGCAGATCGAGATGCCGCTGTGATTACGACAGAGGAATCTATATTTGTTGTCTTGTGGGGGATGTGCGCCGAAGATACAGCGATCGTTCTGCAAGACGCCCGATTTATTCAGAAAGCCATTGTGAGTCATTCAAGTGTGTCTTCCTCCTGCCTCACAGAGCCAGGGGCCAGGGAATGGAGCCCCACCCCGTCCACAGGCCTCTCTGGGTAGGACCCTGGCCTAGAGGATTAGGGAGGAGCCGGAAATCCAGCCACCAGCCATGGGGAGCAGGATGGGGGCAGAATCACTCTCCACCCAGCTTGCCATGAGCATGGAGAGCCCGGCTGTCCTCTGCTGTTAACTGCCCCCCCCCCGCCCCCACCCAGCGACAGACAACCATGCTGGCACCAAGACAAAGACCCTTCCAGGCTGGTCCAGGATGCCGGCAAAGAGAAGCTTTAAGGCTCTCCCGTTTTCCTTGCTTGTGCCCACGTGGGACACATGATTGGAAATGTCTGTCATTAAACAGGCATTCATAAAACGCCTACAGGGTGCCTGACTCGGATGAGGAAAGAGTGGGAGGGGGAGAACTTAGTGACCACGGTGGGTAAAATGCCACCCAGCAGAGGGCACCATGAGCACTAAGCCAGACAAGATCTCAGAGGTCCTGGGGCCGAGGCGAGGGCCCAGCAGACCTACCAGTGTCCTGCTGATTCCGGAGCTCCTCCAGGACTTGGGAAGACTTGTCTCTCGGGGTGGGAGACAGCGGATCAGAAGCCGCGCTGTCCCACTGTGGGGCAGTCACCATGGGCGCAACTAGACTGGACCACTCAAGGTGCCCAGCAGCCGGCTGCCCTCATGTGAGGACACCGGGCATTTCTCCCTCGACCAGCGAGGTGTTGGAGGCATCGGAGCTGCGCCAGGGCTTCCCGTGCCCGGGGAGCATGTCTCAGAACACACTGCAGGCTGGACGTTAGGAGGCCATATCTGCATTCTCTTTACGTCACTGAAAGAGGAAAGAATTGGATGCTCTGAGGTCGCTTCTAACGCCCACCTTGTGGCTCAGACTCCTCCTGCCTCCTGCGACCCTATCGGCAGGCTCCAGGGGTGCAGCCCAGTGGGGGGACCCCAGCGTGGCTGCCTTCCTTGGGCACTGGCGGGATCCCTTCTGCCCCTCCTGGAACTCCTGCCCATGGACAGGCAGAAGCCCACTCCCTTTCCTGGGATTAAGCGCCCCCTCCTCCGAAACCATGTGGCTGATTTATTGGCCACCGGTGCTAAGGAGGCTTGGGGAGCTGCACCGTTGAGATATCCGGGTGACGGGAGACAACAGGCTGTCCGATCCGCTGTTCAGCAACGGATTGTAATTCTAAACACGATGTTCGTTATTCTGCCCGGTGGATTCTAATTAACTGTCAAAAAGGCATCGTTGAGGGGATGATGGATTATGCCGGGAAACTATTAATATCGCTCACTCCCTTCTGCCCATGTGCAGCCCAGGTCCAGAGCCATGGACTCGAGATGGGCGGGGGCCGCTGGCTGGGGCAGCCGGGGGGCCAGGGCCCTCAAAGGTCTCTGAACTGGCCGACCTCACAGTGCACGCACAGTCGTGTTTATTTCAAAATACTTGATATGAAAAAGGCCAATGAGAAATCCATTCCAATTATTGTAAGAAATGCCAACATTACTTTTGCCGGTGATAGAAAACGAGAACTATTTGAGCCTTTAGATATAATTTCAACTGTCGTAAATTTTGAATGGTTATGTTAAAAAAAAAAGGTTTTAAAACTTTTATCACCTACTTGGGTGAACAAAGTTTCTGGTCAATGGTGCCTGCGATGAATTTGAACGAATCGTCATGAAGTCTGAGGTGTCAATTGCGTCCTGGTTATTATAAGCATCAAAACTGACACATAAAAAAGTTATGCTCATGGAGGCATGGGGAGTGCTCTGGACCGCTCAATTTTCTCATTAGAACATTTTGTGGATTTCTATAACTGTCACATGAAGTTATTATTTAATATCTTTCTTAAAACTGTGCATTTTAGCCCTAGCCGGTTTGGCTCAGTGGATAGCGTCGGCCTGCGGACTGAAGCGTCCCAGGTTCGATTCTGATCAAGGGCACATGCCCGGGTTGTGGGCTCAATCCCCAGTGTGGGGCGTGCAGGAGGCAGCCGATCAAAGATTCTCTCTTATCACTGATGTTTCTATCTCTCTCTCCCTCTCCCTTCCTCTCTGAACTCAATAAAAATATATATATTTTTAAAAAGATAGAAATGTCACTCCAGGTGCCACCCTGGCTCCCTCAGAACCAGAGGAGTTCGTGCCCACTAGCTGGGCAGCAGGGATGGGGGTGGCCAGCCAGCGGCCTCGGGGCTCTGGGTGGACAGTGTGCACCCCCTGGGGCCGGACGACCCATCAAGGAAAGAGGCTGAGAGCGCTTCACCCAACTCACCTGACTGGACCCTCAAACTCTGCTCGCCTTTGAAAGGGAAGGAAACAGAGAGGTTGAGTGAATTGTCCAGGAAATGCCAGGAAATAAGGAGCTCTCCCCAGATCCATGTGTCCCTGAAGGGTAAGTGGAAGGGGATGGTCCAGAAATAGAGAAAGGGGGAGCCCCTAGCCAAAGGGGTCTGGGGTGTTAGCTTTGCCACAGAACCATGGCGGAGGCTGTAGGCCTCTCCTCCCAGGAACAGCCCTTCCCAGCCAGGTCCCCTTGGGGGTAAGGGGAGGGGGGCACCCCCTTACCATATACCTGGCTCAGGAATCAGCCCGGTACGTCCAGCAGGAATGGAGGGCCACTTTCCATCGGATTTCCCAGAATCTTACCTGACCCAGATGCACATGTGTGATTTATTTATCTCTCCACTGTGGTGCGTTTGATAGAAGGGAGAATTGTGTGGGTTGAGAAAGTCAATTCCATTTCCCTCACTCCCACCCGGCGTGCTTCCTTATGTCACCAGAGGCATCTCCATCCATCTCGCTCCTGCATCCTCCCTTCACCCGGCGATGCAGTTTCCTGCTTTCTCCTAGGCCCTGCAGCCCTGACCCCCTTTTCTGAGTGGCCCCGGACCTCCCCCGGGTCCTTTAGAACCCAGTCACCCAACAAAGCTGCCTGCCAGAACAGCACGATCCTAACCCGCACCTGAGGGCCTTCCCCAGACCCAGGACTGGCTCGGGGCTGGGACCACTCGGGGGGCACCTACACCACCTCACCTTTGCCCATGACCAGGCACACAGCTAAGGGCCTGCATCGGGGCGGGGGGGGGAGGGAGCCTGGGAGACCCCTCCCTGCAGTCTGCCTGATGCCTCAGCAACTTTAAAAGAAAATTATCTCTTTGCCACCTTCCCTCTGAGAGTTGTTGGGATCAAAAGAACGGCTTTCCTCAGGGGGACAAAACAAGGGACAGAACTCGTCAGGATAAACACAGCCAGTCGGACAGCCTGGCCCCGCTGAGCTGGAGTTTGGGCGTTTGGCTTTGTTTTTTCTTTCTCTTTATTAAGATGCTTAGGGCACAGACAGCTCCTCTCGCTAAGATGCTGGGCAGGAGAAGGGAGGGAAGAGCCACCCGCTTGTAAAGGGTCTGGATCAGGGGTGGGCAAACTTTTTGACTCGAGGGCCACAATGGGTTCTTAAACTGGACCGGAGGGCCGGAACAAAAGCATGGATGGAGTGTTTGTGTGAACTAATATAAATTCAAAGTAAACATCATTACATAAAAGGGTATTGTCTTTTTTTTTTTTTTTTAGTTTTATTCATTTCAAACTGGCCGGATCCGGCCCGCGGGCCGTAGTTTGCCCACGGCTGGTCTGGATAAACCGCCCAGGCTGGTCCCAGGCCCAGAGTTCAAGCCCTGTCTTAGGAGGCAAGTCAGAGCAGCAAAGACGGATTCCCAACTGGCGCCCGGTCCTACGCCCCCTCGAATTGACCAGGCATTCCGACCCCTCTTCTCATCCTGTCCCCACCGTGCACAGATGAATGTGTCAGACAGGCAAGCGGGCAGCTGGCAGCAGACCAGGCATCCGCTCCTGCCACCCGGGGCCCGCGCAGGGCATGATGGGCCCGGGGGAGGTCCTGTTTCCTGCCACATTTCCAGGGGGGAACTTGGTAAAAGCACGTTGCCTGTGGACGGCCGCTGAACACGAGTCAGAGGACCCTCCCCCGGAGGCACAGGGGTTGGGCTTAAATCTGGCCCCTTACTTATTGACCTCTACGAATAGGGTCACCTTCTGAAGGACGTTTTCCTGCCACAGGAAGAGAGAGAAATGCATGCAGCACCTGCCTCTCTCTGACAGATTCTGTCTGGGCTGGCAGTATTGACCAATGAGGCTAACAATAAAGTTATCGATACACGTGCAGCCGTGTGCTGCACAACGACATTTTGGTCAACAGCAAACCACACATACAACAGTAGTCCCGAGAGACAATAGAGCGGCATTTCCTGTGAGACATGGAAGGACATGTGGATCAGAAGGAATTTTTTCCTTGAGTGGGATGGGAGCATATCTGTGGAGCTGGGTGATAGAGTCCTTCTTGCTCAACACCTTCTTGGTGCCCTGGCTTAGACGCCTTTCTTCAATGAAGATTTCTCTGACCACTCACATCTCAGAGTCCTTCTACCAGAGTCCTTATCAACAATTTCTGGGTAATATGAGGGATATGGGGGCAAGAAATGTTATCTGTTTTGACGATTGTTTCCTCGATGCCTAGCATCGTTCCTGGTGCATAGTAGGTATTCAATAAATATTTTTTTGGATGGATGGATAGATGTCCCTACTGATAGACACCACATTTAATGATACATAATATTTTATGGTAAGGATATACCATAATTACCCCATAATTGTTGAACAATTCTTTCTTCTTCTCCCAGTTTTATTGAGATAACTGACATATAACATTGTATTAGTCTTAGCTGTATAGTAGTATAGTGATGCGATATAAGTATATACTGTGAAATAATGGCCAAATAAGTTTCGTCAACATCCATCACTTCAGTATGTTTCCTTGTGATGATGCACATTCTTAAATGTTAGCTCATCTGTTTCTTGCCTCCCCTGCCAAATTATAGGTTTCATGAAGTGCTTAAACCAAGTACTTCCTATTCATCAATGTGTCCCCCACATCTAATACAGTGTTTAGGAGATAGCATATCTTGGTATTTATTGACTCAATGATTTTTAAATGAATGAGCTTTTGGGTTGCCATTCTAATAAACAACACTCTGATGAACATCCTTGGGCGTGAACTCAAACACAAAGGAGAATTATTTAACCAAAATGTTCGGACGTCTAGAAAGACTCCTAATGCACATGTCCACACTGTTTTAGGTAAAGGTAGTTCCATTTATCCTCCCATCAGTGGTCAGTGTGTAAGAAGGCTGCTAGTATGTCCTCCCCCTCTCTGAAGCTTATCAAAAGTATGTCTTTTATGCCGAAACCGGTTTGGCTCAGTGGATAGAGCGTCGGCCTGCGGACTGAAAGGTCCCAGGTTCGATTCCGGTCAAGGGCATGTACCTGGGTTGCGGGCACATCCCCAGTGGGAGATGTGCAGGAGGCAGCTGATCGATGTTTCTCTCTCATCCATGTTTCTAACTCTCTATCTCTCTCCCTTCCTCTCTGTAAAAAATCAATAAAATATATTTTTAAAAAAGTATGTCTTTTAAATCTTTGTTAATTTGGTAGGTGAAAATAGTACCTCATTCCTATTCATTTGCATTTATTTGATTTTTAGGAAAAAGCTAGCATTTTTATATGTTTTAGTTATTGGTATTTCAACCTGTCCCTTTATGATCCTTCTTTCCCTATAAGGGTTTTTAATATTTTTCTTACAAACACGGGCACGAGCTCTGCAGATAATTTATTCCTTGTTTTCGATAGCCATGACTTTTCCCACTACATTTGCCTTTTTATTTTAGAAGACTCCTGGTGTACAAAATGTTTAATAGCATCAAATTCCTTGTTACTTAACTGATTACTTTTGTGCCTAGAATACCTTTTTTTTCATTTAGAGGTAAGCACAGGCTTAAATTTTCTTCTAATTTCAATATGGCTTGATTTTCCCCGTTCAAATATATTCCTTTTCATATACGGCGTGAAGTGGGGTTCTAAGCAGGTTATTTTTCCTAAACAGCAAGCCCTTTTCTTTCACCACCCACCCTTTCTGCACCGAGAGGCCATGCCTCCTGTCTGATATGAAGGGCCCTTCTCGGGGTTAACCCATGTTGTAAATTTCTCCTTAACTACTGTACTGTCTTGGTTAGTAATGGTTTATATACCCTAATATATGGTGAAACACACACCCCCCTCATTAAATGTCTCTGTCATAATTCTTAGCTATTTTCACCTGTATATTTTTTCAAACGAACTTAAAAACTATCTTGTCACGCCTTCTCCTCTCCCTAGGGGTGGGGGTGGGGGGGAATCAGAGTTTGCCTGAGGAAACAATGGGCCGATGAGTGAATGCGGGAATAATTGATGGCTTTATAATATCGCCTTTTCTCATTACGTGCTGTGTTTTGTTCGGTGGGGCATGAGGGCTGGCGGGTGGGTGTGCCACGCTCGGCTGAGCACTCAGCCCCTGGCAGGACTCGCTGCCCCAGAGACAGGGGCGCAGACCAGAACTCTGCCCGCAAAGCTGGCGTCCAGGGCTCGCTGTAGCCACGGGGCTTTCCGAATGACATCCACCCAGCAATTATTCAGCTAATTTTCAGCCCAAATGAACATTTTGATCTGAAATAATTTGGTAATTGGGCTAAAATGAAGATGAGGAATAGGATGAAAGTGGCAACATCATGGCATAATTTTTTTGGGGGGAAAAAAAGCACCAGAAAATGTGAATCCAGTCTCAGCTCTGCTGCTCACCAGCTGTGTAACGAGAGACATTCATCAGCCCCCTGCTCCCCCAAGCCTTGGTTTCTGCATCTGTGGAGTAAATAGTTTGGATTCGACATTCCTTTTGTTCTCTGAGATGCTTCTCGCCAATTTGCAAGCGATGGTGCCTCCTTTGCTGACCGATGAGCGAATTTGGAAAGATCCCATTCACTGGCCCCCAGTCTATCTGCGATACAACTTAGCCCCAGCACTGCTGTCTACAACCCAGAGGGTCAAGCCTAAGGCATCGACAGGGCACTGGGTCCTCTTCCCCGCAGGAGTGGGAGCCCCTGCCCTAACCGATTTGGCTCAGTGGATAGATACCAGCCTGCATGACTGAAGGGTCCCAGGTTCGATTCTGGTCAAGGGCATGTACCTTGGTTGCGGGCACATCCCCAGTAGGGGGTGTGCAGCAGGCAGCTGATGGATGTATCTCTCTCATCAATGTTTCTAACTCTCTATCCCTCTCCCTTCCTCTCTGTAAAAAATCAATAAAATATATTTTAAAAAAAATAAAAAAGAAAAAAAAAAGAAGTAGGAGCCCCTAAAGGGCGGACTGTGTC
>NW_005370438.1:108551-122574 GCF_000412655.1 Myotis brandtii
GACCTCAACTCTGCAGGCCCAGGTGCTGCGGAGGCTGGCTTTGGGTGCAGAGCAGAGGGAGGTGCGGGAGCAAAGCTTAGGGACACTGAGGAGAAGAGGGAGCAGGGACTGCAGAGAGGTGGGCGCCTGGGCTGTGAGATGCTCCCTTGACCTTGGACCGCCCTCCCATGGCAGGGGCAGGGGGTGGGGGAGCCAGAGGCCCCGCTTTTGCCTAAATTTCGACTTCTACCCACAGCCACCATGTTTTCTAAATCAAAATCTGGAAAATGGGGTTAAAATGTTGAACAGTATGAAATATGATGGCCTACTGAAGAAATCTCTTTTATGAAGGTGAATACAATCAGGAGGAAGCAACAGTTTTAAAAGCCAGCCCTTGCTTCCCTCAGGACGGGGACCCCCACTGTCTTCCCTGATCCCTTCCACAGACTAGGAGAGGGCGGCGCCTGCAGGCAGGCTCCTTCTCCAGCCGCCAGACCTTCCTGGCTCCTGCCGGCCAGCCTGACCCTCTGGGCCCCTCTGGGCCACGCTCCCCCCCTCTGCCTGCCAAGCGTTCATCCTGCCTCCATTCCTGTGGCCTCCGTGACCCAGGTGGCTGGCTTCCTGCTGCTAACACCTGCTCTGCTGGCTGCCCTTGGCTGCCCTGCTCTGCCCGGTCTCCTAACCCCGCCCTCCCCAGGTATACTTGCTGCCAAGTAGCTCTCTGGTCTAAGAGACCTCAGGTCCGGAGTCTGCCTCGTTCCCTGGGAATGTTACCAAGTCCATCACCTTTTCCTAATGTATCGGAGGATCAAGGTTCTTTATCACTATCTTGCTAAACTGGAAATGTTAAGTTAATTCACTGCAGAATTACTAAGAAGTAAAGTTTAGACATAGCCACACGTGCAAATCAAAGCCACGCAGCATTAACGAAACCATCTTAGACCGCGCTCATCTAGCCCAACCACCCCATTCTTTCATTTTTTTCCCCCCTCCCACAAGGCAGGGGTGTGGTCTGACGTGTCTGGAACCTGGAATGGGTGTGTTGGGGTCCTCACTCCCAACTCCCAGAGGAAAGAATCTGATTGGCTCAGCCTAAGCCCTGGTCCATCTGTTAAGACAGGAAGGTGGGGGGTCACACTGTGAATGAGGCAGGGGGTGCTGTGTTAGTGGGGTGGAGGGTCAGGGCAATTCTCAGGAAAAGTCCATGGGCTGGGCAGACACCCCACATGGCCAACCACCCCCATTTAAGGGTTAAAAAGACTCAAGCTCAGAGAGGGGGAGTGATTGCTAGTGGTCACACAGCAAAGCAACCACTTATAAAGGTGATAACGGCTCCTCTGGACACAGCAGGGTGATGGGGATGGTCTAGGTGTGGCCGTGCTTGGAGACAGGAGCAGGCCAAAGTGGCAGGGGTGGCAGGGCGGATGCAGCAGCAGGAAAATGGAAGGGACACCTGGGTAATGGTGACCTTCCCTGACCCCTGCCAAGTCGGTGCTGACAGAACTTGGGTCACAAGAGACAGAAGGAAGGATCTGGAAACGTTTTTCCATGTCACTGTCTCCAGCCGCCTCTGTGTGCTCACAGTCTCTCTTGCAAACGTGTTTTCCTTCCCTTTCCCTTGCACTCGTCAGCGAACAGGGGCCAACGGGCCCATCGACAAAGGCACTCAGATCCGGTTCCCGCCTTCCTACCTCCTCACAGAATGTGGGCGTCAGGACACGTGGGAGAGAGAACTGCTCCTCCAGCCACCCCGGCTTCCTAGCTGCTCCTGGTCCTGAGCTGCACCCCCAGGGAGGGAAGAGGGTGGGGAACGTCAGGCGTGGCCAAAGGAACGCCTATGCTCCGGGCCTTTCCTGGCCGTGCTGGTGGCCGCGCTGGGATGAGTGGCTGTGGAGCAGGAACGGGAAGGCCCACGTGAGGGACGGGTCCCGCTCACTCTGCAGCTTGCGCTGAGAGCTAAATGACACGTAATTCAGTTAAAGGAGAAGGAGGCAAACCTCATCACAACAGTTGAAAACACGAGAACAACAAATAAACATCTGCTTAGAGCTGGCAACAAGGAGGCCAATTTCCTCTTTGCAGAAAGAAAAGCACCATCTTGCGCGCTGTGTGTGGGGGCCGCTCTTCGGGGAGCGGGGCTGAGGGAGGTTCAGAGCACAGCGCTAACCGGGTTCCTGGGCCAGCACCCAGGAGGGTCCCCGGGGAATAAGAATCAGCTGCATCCACGAGCATGCCCCCTGCCCCCGCCCCCCACACACACACCTTGTCGAAGCTGGGCTGCAGGGTGGAAGTTCTGGACTCAGAGCCAAACATCCTGGACTTGAAAATGTGCTCTAACGCTCCCAGCCATCAGCCGATGGTGACCTGAGGCAGGCGGCATGGCTTTCCCACTCCACACGTAATAGGAAAACCACCTGAACCATGAAGCACAGATTTAAAATGAAGGTTCCTGGGCCCTCTCCCCCACCCTCCCACCCCGAATTAGCAGCTCAGAATCTCCTGGGGCCCTTTATTAGGCAGTCCAGTTTTAGAGTTTGACTTCCTACTTCTAGTTATTTCTTCAGGCATTTATGCATTCAAAAAAGTATCTATATATATAAAAGCCTAATATGCAAATTTTCCCCTCGGGAGTTTGATCACTCGCTGTGATGTGCACTGACCACCAGGGGGTAGCACGGAATGAAGGAAAACCCTGGCCGACAGCCGGGGAAGGGAGGCCCCGGCCGGCAGCTGGAAGGCCCCCATCGGCCCTGATCGCCAGCCAGGCCTAAGGACCCTATCTGTGCACGAATTTCATGCACCGGGCCTCTAGTATTAAATACTTACCTACTCGATGCCAGGCCCTGGGTTAGGTTTGAAAAGCAATGGTGAACAATTCATGGTTCTGACCTTCAAGATGCTTGCTGTATACAGGTGAGGATACGAATACGCAAACAGGAAATGTTGCACAGAGGGCTGAGCACTATGTAGGGAGAAGAGAGGAGTATTGTGGGAATGGGAAGGGAGGGTGCCCATGTTCTCTGACACATGTTAAGGGATTCTATCCTTTCTTCCCTCCACCTGCAGCACCTCCTCCTATTCCACAGGAGTCCCCAGTAGCCTCAGATTCTTCCAGTCTTGTCTCTCCATGGGTACCTCCCCTTTCTCTTGACTATTGCCTTCTTCCTTGCACACATCTCTCCTCCCATTTTTCCCAGCAGGAGCGACCAACCCCTACTCTTCGGAACCCTGTGGGCTCTCACTCAGAGGACCACCTCTTCTGGGCTTCTGCTTCCCTTGAAGCTGGGGACCACCTTTTATCGCCTTCTCTAATCCGCCCCTCCCACTTCCCATAGCTGAAGGCAGCACCGTTTAAGAGAAAAGGATGCTGGCTCAGCAAACCTTCACTCTACTGCTCCCGGCTCTGCCAGCCTATGACGTTAGACAAATCTCCAGACCTGCTTGGGTCTCGGGTTCCTCATTTGTAAAATGAAGAAGAAGAAAAGAAAAATGGGCACGATCTCTTTAGAAGGAGAAGGTCTCTTCTAGATTTGACGTCCTATGAATTTATAAAACGTGTTTACTGTTAATTGCATGGAACGTGGCAGTTTCATCTCGGTGAAGAGAAACCAAAAGATGTATCTTACTGCTGCCTTCAAACCTTTATCCTGCCTTGTACTCATGAATCTTCATTACTCAAGGTGAGCTTAGCAGACCCAGGGCATCCGCGTCACCTTAGAATAACTGGTTTTGAACTGCAGGATCTAGGGGCCTCCTGAATCAGAATCTACATTTTTATCAGATTCTAATCAGAATCAGGAGGTTCCCAAGCACTTTTACAGTGTAAGAGGCTCTGCTCAATGTTTGTGAGAACATAGCCCAAAGAATGAAAGGGAAGCAGTTTTCAGTGTCAACAGAAGGAACTTATTGGTTTAGGGAACAAACCAAAGATGGAATGGAATGTTTACAAGGCAAAAGGACCTCTGGCACTAGGTTAAAACAGAAATAGGATAGGCACCTCTCAGGATGTGCCAGGAGTGTCCTATGGGGGTGGGGAGTTTGGATGGATGGCTTGTGTTCTAACTCTGAGCTGTAAGGTCATTAAAGTCTACTTCTGTCTATTTATTGCCTTAGTGCTATCCAGAGGGGCCCGTGGAGCCATAACACAAGCGCACTACTCAACTGGTTCTGAGGGACCGTTACCAAATGTAGATGTGGTGGCGGGAGGGCACACAGGTGGGCAGAGGAAAGTGACAGGGGCCCACCTGAATGAGCATGACCTGCTCCTCACCTAGAGGACTTTTCTGGGAGAGCCGCTGAGCCTCTTGCAAGCCTACAGCCCTCCCTCCCTCCTGGACTACACAAAGATTCTCTTCTCCCTTCCTGGTCAAGGGCTTGGCGTCTCAATTTAGAAGCTAATTCTGGATCAAATTAGTCCATCTCACAGATAGAATTAGAAGCTGGGCGACGATTTGGAAAATACAATCAATTTAGTTCAATTGTTCTTGCATGTGGGCTCCATCCAATAATGGAGAATTTGCTCCGCGGGCTCTTGTGCTGACAGAGCTGTTATCCACGGGAGTGAGGTTAGTCTGATAGAACACAGGAGCCCAATGGGTTAAGGGCTGTGTTCAGCCCCAAGCAAAGGCACCAACCAGGGCCCAAAGTGGGGCAGGAGCAGGGAGGCTAGTGATCATATTCCAGCCAGGGAAGAAAACTTGACAAGCACAAGGCAGTCAGCTCCCTGAGGTCTGAAAGGATTGAGTCCCACAAGACAGGACTAGGTCAAGACAAGGCACCCCTCTGTGACTGTTTTCTTGTATATAACTGGGGGGTCGTGAGACCTACCCCACTCAGCCCATGGGGTTATAGCTCAGAACAACATAATGTATGTAGAATCCCATCTATTCATTCATTCACTCATTCAGTTGTAATAAACATTGATACCATCTGCTATTTGTTAGGCATCTAGCATGTACCAAACGTTGTGGTAGGTGAGAGAGCTGATTTAATGACTAAGCCTGAACTCCCATGGAACTCATGTGACCAAAGATGGTGGTGATGATGATGATGTGGGATGATGATGATGGTGATGGTGACGATGAAGATGACGATGATGATGGGTCTTCACCCCCGAAGACATCGCTGGCCAGTGCCTGATTTTAATGTGCAGTGAAAGATTGTTCCTCTTGTTGCTCGTATTGGCGATGAGCTAAGAGAGATTAAAGTGCTTTGGTATGAAGCATGATACATATTTTATGAAATACCTTTCTCTGCCTGTTTAATTGTGGGATCTTCAAGAGAGGCAGTGAGTTTCGCTGTTTAACCCTGGGATAAATGGATTGCGTTTCAGCCTTCAGCCTCAAGAGGTCCCTGACCACTGCATGCCCTGGTCCTCCAGGCCTGCTGAGGAACAGAGCTTGCAGGAAGACTGGTGGCCATACCATGTGCCCTGCACAGCTTTCTTTACTTTGGGGCCTCAGTGGGGACAGCTACGGAGCTAAAACACCCATTTTCCCATTGCTAACGTCTCCTGAAGTCTGGTTTGTCACAAATATTCTGAGATTCCAAAGATGATGGTGATTTACCAGAGAACAAGGAAAGTTCATTAGAATGGCCTATCTTAGCAACTCGGTGGTCCCCCCACCCAAGTCCTCCTCTCATTGCCAAGACACTTCCATCCTTCCTCTTCATCCTGAGTTCAGAATGTGGGCATTCTAGTATCTCCCTTCAAAAAAAAATATATAGGTGCTTTACACATTGTCTCAAATTGGGACTATGCTGGGCCTTCCTTGTACAGCAACCGTGGAGTTCTACCAGAGGGTCTGTGTGTGACCACAGCCAGACCAGGCCTAGCACAGGGCTTAGTGGTCGCCCTCGCTACATCAATAGGCAAATGGCACTTCACAAGGTGGCTTTACCAGCAAACTGGTGGCCCAGACTTCGGGACCTCTCTTTTGGACCTCAGATCTAAGTCGTGGAAAACCCACTTTCAAGTTCTTCTAGTGCCATCCATGTGTAGGGACGTTGTAGTTTGAGTTGAGTGATCCATTTTGCCAAGACTTCATCAGACCTCCACTACACCAAGAACATGTCATCGGTCCCACAGAACACTGTCTTTATCCCACTACCTTGGGTCCTGTCATCGTCCCTGTTCTTCATTAGACTGTGCGTTCATTGAGGCAAAGTAGAATGTACTGCCCAGGACCAAGCACCTAGCAAGCACTCAATCAATGTCAGATGACTGATTAAACAAGTAAATTTACATATTTTCAAATAAAGAACTGAAAGAAGAGGACACATGAAACCACTAATTTTTAAAGGCATAGAATCCTAAAAGTTAAAAGGATCTTGGGCTATCACCTAGTTAGCAGAAATGGGCATCACTATACCACCACCCACTCCAGGCAAACATCACTAATGGGTCATGGCACCCTGTCCTCCTCACCACAGATGTGGCTTCAGAACACTTCACCCATCCAAAACCAATTTACTGAAATTGGCATGCAAAATAACAATTGGTCTGCCACCCCTGACCTAGCTCAGTCCCCGCATTTTAAAACATGGGCCCTATTAACCTTCTTCAATCATCGCGTGACTATCTGCTTCTGTTCATATGCTTATTCTAGCTGTCGCTTTACAAAGACACGGAGCTACAGGGCCTGGAAACAGAGCTCTACGTGGATGTCAGCCTGGCTCCCACAATAGGATGCCCTCCTGCCAAGCCCAAGCTGGGCTCCCAGAGTCCTGGATTGCTTATGCTCAGATGCGAGAACATATGCTGCTCATGAGTGGTGCTGGCCTTGGTGCTGAAACATAGATCTGCATGTATGAAACTAAAACCTACCTTATGGAGGACTTAGGGTGTGTGCTTTGCTGATGTGGGATGGAAGACCAGAGAGCCCCTAAATGGCCATCCATTTGCAGAAAACAGAACTGGAGAATTAAAATGTTCAGATGTGTGCTCTATCCCAGGGGCCCCTATTAGAGCTCTCCCTCATGCCTTAGACCAGTGGTTCTCAACCTTCTGGCCCTTTAAATACAGTTCCTCAGGTTGTGACCCAACCATAAAATTATTTTCGTTGCTACTTCATAACTGTCATGTTGCTACTGTTATGAATCGTCATGTAAATATCTGATATGCAGGATGGTCTTAGGCGAACTCTGTGAAAGGGTCGTTCGACTGCCAAAGGGGTCGCGACCCACAGGTTGAGAACCACTGCCCTTTATCACTAGTTGACAGGAGGACAGGTGACCAGCTCCTCCACAGAGACCCTGAATGCATGCAGCCAGGAAGTAGCCCTCAGATAAAATGCAGTTTTCCCAGTTCCAGGCCTGGGTGCAGCCATCTGTAGGGCGTGACACCTGATCAGCCACCTCACTGGCCTGGCGGTTAATGATCGGGGCAAGAGATCAGGACGCCACCTTTGGCGTCTCGCCAGAGGGCCTGCTGCTGAGCAGTGTCCAGGCTTCCAGTGGCCTTGCCCCCTTTGTCTCTGCCCAGAGTCCGAGGAGAAGCTTGGTCCTCAGCACTCAACATCCTGCCCATTCATATTCCCTACCTCCTTCTTCTTGCTTCCAAAAATCCTGACAGACCCCTGCCTGTTTCATAGGCCGCAGGGCAATGTACCTGGGCCCCTTCGGCTTCCCACAATCCACGAGGCTGTCAGCGAGTGTTCAGTGTGGAAGAAAGAAAGAAAGAGGAAAGGAAAGGAAAGGAAAGGAAAGGAAAGGAAAGGAAAGGAAAGGAAAGGAAAGGAAAGGAAAGGAAAGGAAAGGAAAGGAAAGGAAAGGAAAGGAAAGGAAAGGAAAGGAAAGGAAAGGAAAGGAAAGGAAAGGAAAGGACTATGCACAGCATCTTGGGTGATGAAAAAGGGCCCTTGGAGGCCACTGCCCACTGCCCACTGCTTCCCCTCCCCCTGTCCTGCCTTTTCCCATCTGCAGCAGCCCTTGTCCAGATCTCTGTCTTCCCCACAGACAGCCCACCCCTCTGCCCACCCCCTCTTTCCTTCAGAAGGGTCCAGTAGGGAACATGGGGTAAGCAGATGGCGAGACTCAAACTCAGAAACCTCTAGTTTGAGGGACTACCGGACTGAAAGCAGGAGCCTCGCCGTTCATTTCTCTGTCTCCTCCCCTAGCAGAGCCCCTGGCACAGAATAGATTCTCAGAAATAAGGTGGAATGAATGAATGAATGAATGACATCAAAGCTCCATTTAGGGAAGATTCCTAGCATCTCCTTTATGTCTTCCAAACCCCAAAAAGAAAGGGAGAGGGGCTCAGGGGCGGGCAGTAACTTCTGCAGAAGCTCTGCTAACACCCAAAGGTCTCTAGCGGTTCTCAACCTGTGGGTCGCGACCATCGGAAAACACATATAGATATTTACATGACGATTCATAACAGTAGCAAAATTACAGTTATGAAGTAGCAACGAAAATAATTTTATGGTTGGGGGTCACCACAACATGAGGAACTGTATTAAAGGGTCGCGGCATTAGGAAGGTTGAGAACCATACTATGTCTTCCTGTGCATTAACTAGTCTCATGGCATCAGGTAGTACCTATCAGGCACCGTTTATGACAAGGTTCCATTCTATGGGTCAGGAATCTGGAGCGTAGTAGGTCGAGGATTGAATCAAGGTCACGTGGTTAGTACGTGACAAAGTTGGCATTTGCTGCAGACTGTCTAGTGCCAGGACTCGCATTCCTCAGGAGCTTATATGCTCGTGGGTGCAGTAGGCAAGCAAGCAACCAGCATAAACACAGATGGTGGATGAGATATGGGAGGACATCCACAGGGTGAAGAGCTAGGAGAACCCCGGGAGGGGGTCTTCACAGGGCAGGTTCAGGGGAAGCCTCTGTCAAGAGGTCACGGTTGAGCTGCCGACCTGCAGGGTGAGAAGGGCCAGCTGCGTGCAGAGTGGACGCACAGAGGCCCCGGCGAAGGGAACAGCAATAGGCAACGCTGGGAAGCAGCAAAGGGCTCAGTGTGTTTGAGAAACAGAAACGAGGCAAGTGAGGCTGCAGTGTGGAGAGCAAGGACAGAGCGGTGTGAAGGGAGAGGCACATTCCCCTTCAGAGTTTGAGGATCCGTGTGCGGGACTGACCTCCCGCACTAGTGTCTGCAAGAGAGGAGCTGTTTGATAAACATGATGGATGTAGTCGCATCATTTCCTGCCTGGACTCCCCTCCGCAGCCAGGGTGCTTGCTGGGCACACATCTTAGACCAGGGGTGGGGAACGTCCGGCCCGCGGGCCGTATAAGGCCCGCAAAATCATTCAGTCTGGCCCTGCCAAGGCAACCGCAGGCAGGACTCAAAATTCAATACATCTAGGAGCTTTTTTCATAGCAACGTAAATTGATATTAAGTGAATTATATTAAGTGAATGATGTTATAAATATCCAAATGGCTCTTGGCAGAAAAAAAGGCTCCCCATCTCGACTTAGAACGCGAAGGGCCTAATCAAAGTGAACTTCCCTGATGGCTGTTCTTTACGGCTCTGTGTGCTCTTACTGTTATCACTGCTCTATCTCTAGTGCCCAGCACCGTGCCTGGCATGTACCAGGAGCTCCTATGACAGGCGTGGATGACAGGCACATACTAAATATTAGGGGACAAAGCAGGCACCCCTGGTGATTAGCCTGCGGAGAAACCCAGAGACGATGTGATGGGTCTGCAAGGAAGAGCGATGCCCTGCCCCAGGTGCCTGGGGACCGGCAGAGGCCCAGGAGGAGGGCAGCAGGGCCAGAGCAGAGTCCAGCAGGAACTGAGGGAGCCCCCAGGGTTTGCTCTGAGACCGACCCTGGCCCAGATTGTAAGGGGCTCTAGAGGGACTTGGGGGAAGGGGTTCTGAGAAGTGTTAGGGAGTCGTTGGGGAGGTCAAGGACAATCTGGGTTGTGTTCACCCCTCGGAGGACAGAGGATAGTCCCGAGCTTGCCTCAGACAGATACTCCCCCAAGTCACCAGGCTCTGCTCCCATCGCCTCTCATGCTCTCTCGGCCACAGGAAATCAAAGCCACACAGGAATCCTATCCCTCGCAGGGTGTAAAGCAGTGCAGCTGAGCCCTTCCCGGGGACACGGAGGTTGGAGAAGGTGGGTGAGCCTTCTGGCTGCTGCTCAGGAGGAAGTCTGGCCCCCCTGAAGGGACCGAGGGCAACCGAGGGGAGATGGAGGGGAGACTGAGGGTCCTGGCAGCCAAAGGGCCATTTCCAATTTGTTTTGGAGAAACAAGAATGTTTGAGATCCGAAGCTCTGACCAGAGACCTCCTAAGGAAGGGGGCACCCCACACAGCACGTGCGCACGCATCCAGGGGGAGCCCCTGGGCCTGGGGTGGTGGGGGGGAGGCGCCCCACTGCCCTCCTTCCTCTCACTCCCGCCACTCTCTGCTGAGAGCGGAGCCCGCCTGCTGTGTGTGCGGGGAGGAGTCTTCTTGAACCTTTGCACTCACTCACATCAGCTAAAGCACTGCTGTGCCTTCCAGGGGGGTAGCTCCCTAGAAATGCAAGCCCAACAATTAGTTACAACAGGCGCCGGAGCCCAGGCGGGCAGGGAGCAGCCCGGCTGTGCGCAGGTGGCCTCTCTGGGGGTGTGCCGAGGAGGAAGGTTGGTCAGGAAAGGTGGCATCCTTGCGAATCAGACGCAGACCAACGCTGCTGCTGAAAAGAGGCAGGGGCCTAGGGGACCCACAGGCGAGCGGTGAACGGATCAGAGTAAACCAATGGTTCTTCATAGTGAATTAGGGCACCGCTGGTTGGGAAAAACCCTCCAGACCCTCCCAGATGTTTTGTGGGCTTTGCATGGCAGGGGACTGTTTTACAGGACCCTTCTGGGAATCAGACGGTAGGAGCTGGTCCAGGACCCGAGCGGGGGGGCTGGGCTCCGTCCCGCTTAACTACACAATAAACACACATCAGCTTGTCTTAGAAGACAGGATCCTTTGCATACTAAATATTTTTATCCTAGGCTTTGGCGGGGGGGTGGGGGGGGGGCTCTGAGAAGAGGGGCTCAATTCTGGCAGGAGAAGAAAGATGAGGGGAGGTGCAGTCACTCAGAAACCCAGGGCTATTCCAGATGTTCGGAGCAGGGGCTAAGGCTCCAGGGGTGGGCAAACTTTTTGACTCGAGGGCCACAATGGGTTCTTAAACTGGACCGGAGGGCCGGAACAAAAGCATGGATGGAGTGTTTGTGTGAACTAATATAAATTCAAAGTAAACATCATTACATAAAAGGGTACGGTCTTTTTTTTTTTTTAGTTTTATTCATTTCAAATGGGCCGGATCTGGCCCGTGGGCCGTAGTTTGCCCACAGCTGGGCTAAGCCATGGGATGCACTCACTCCAGAATGTGGAAGGACAGGATTCCCACGGGCCTGCAGGGGCCCACAGGGAGACAAAGAAAAGGGGTGGGAAGGCGGCAGTGACGGCCACCACCTGTGGGGGCTGGTGTGTGTGTGTGTGCACATGTGTCTGTCTGTGTGCAGGTGGGCGCAGGTACGCCCATGTGCACACATATGTACACACAAGGCAGAGGAGGGTGTGACTGTGTGTGCTGCATGTGCGCCTGCCTCTGGGCGCATGCTTTGGGACTGCATACAGTCTGTGGATGTGCGTGTGCTCACACGCTTGGGGTGTTGCCAACACTTCCCCCTAAAACGAATGGCAGCTGTTGTCTCCTCACTGAGCCTTATCATGTTCATGCTAATCCCACATTATTGCGTTAAGTTGGCTCTAAAAATTAACATTAAGAAATTGTGTAAACAGTCTGGGGCTAAATGGCAAGGGGGTGTTATTAGCACTGTCGATTAGTCACCCTTCCTGTTCCACCTGGTGGGCCTCCCATCGGCTGCGGGGAGAGCCCCCGAAAACCCCGGCAGAGGGACCAGCTGGCCACAGCCTGTCCGGGCCAGACAGGACCGGACTGTTGGGTCCCACCGCTGGTTTCACTGCTACTGAGGAGGCCTGGGTTCCAGGCAGAAAGCAGTGCCTTCAGAATCCACCTGGAGCCCAGGCCTCTTCACTGGCTTCCTCCCTGAGCTGCACCTGGGGCTGTGCCCTGAGAGAGAAATGGGTGCGACCCCCCCCTTCTCTCTCTCTCTCTCTCTCACACACACACACACACACACACACTGCTGTTGGTCCCTCTGAGGGCCACGGTGTCCCTGTTTGCAAAAGGAGAAACTCCTTTTAGATGCAACTAGAAACTCTCCAAGGTCATGTCTGCCCCACCGTTTGGTGACTTTTGACCAGGACTGGATGCAGCAGAGAGAGAGGCCGTCTGTGCTCCCTGCAAACTGGCAGCCAGGTCCTTCCTCTGAGCGGGGTTCCCAGGGTGCCCTTTCCCCCCCTGCACCTCCTCCCGCCCTCCCTCCAGGGGGTGCGGAGTCCTAGTGGGAAGGGGAGTTTGGAGGCGAGGATAACATGGTCTCAGGACAGGTTCTCCCAGCAGAGTCTAAAGTAGTGGTTCTCAACCTTCCTAATGCCGAGACCCTTTAATACAGTTCCTCGTGTTGTGGTGACCCCCAATTTCATTGTTACAAATTGGACATAATTAAAGCAGAGTGATTAATCACAAAAACAATATGTAATTATATATGTGTTTTCCGATGGTCTTAGGCAATCCCTGTGAAAGGGTCGTTCGACCCCCAAAGGGGTCGCGACCCACAGGTTGAGAACCGCTGGTCTAAAGGAACAAGAATTACCCCAATAAGAGGAGGGGACATGCTTCATTGCGAGAGTGGAGGAACAGTCCCGCACTTAGCGGGAGGCATGGGGGTCAGATTCGGAAGAACTTCCTTACTGGGGCAACCAGGGCTATGAAACAGGAAACCCAAGAGGAGTGAGAGGGAAGGACAGCTGTCCCTAGAGGCGGTCATTACTCACCATATTGTCAGAGGTCCGTGGGATGGTGTGGGTGGTGGGGCTCCTTCCTTACCTCAAGGTCTTCACCCAAATGGAAGGTTCTAAAGCCACTGCCCCTCCCCCATCCTTCACCCACCACACCACACACACACACACACACACACACACACACACACACACGCAGCTGCTCACTGGAAAGAGCAGGGCCCAGCTTGGTCCTAGCCGGGCAGAGAAGATGAAGGGAAGGGGCCCTGTGATTCTCAGCACCAGCAATCAGGACACAGAAACACATCGCCCGCTGGGACAGCCTTGGTTCAGCAATGCCGGATGGCGGGCCTAGAGTCTGTCACCCGGCAAGGGACGAAGCCTCACACCTTGTGCGATAGTTTCAGCTGCTGAAAAGCACTTCCATCCCCAGGCGGCCGGGGCCAGAACCCAGCACAGGAGCCGACCTTCTCTGTGGCTGGGAAATAAATTTCATATATTTGCACACCCAGGAGGGCCCGCCGGGGTGTGCAAATATATGAGCGTGGCTTCTGAGTCTCCGGCAACTTGACAAAAGAGCATTTGGAAGTGTCTTCAGAGACGGGTACACGCCATGGCTACATCTGCACCCCACACATACAGACACGCACATGCCTGTGCATGCACACTGGCTCCCTGGTCACGCACCCCCAGCCCACCAGCACACACAGGCAGGAGAGTGCATGGAATTTGCCCCACGACCTGAGAAATTCCCGGACAGCCTGCGGGGCCCTGTGCTCCATCTCTGCTCCCCCACTGTCCCCTCCCAGCTCCCTCCCACCCCACGCGCTGCCTCCCTGCCTTCTCTTTGAAATACCCAGGCTCCTGTGGGCTGGGCCTGGCACTCAGCAGGTTGGCATGTGTTTGGCAAGGCAGTGGTGCCTACAGGTGGGGCTACCATACAGGCCGGGCGCCTGTGGACCCCCATCTCCACCACACACAGGTACCCTTGCATCCATCTCCCCCTGCGGGGTGCCGGGAGCCTAGGAGGGAGCCGCACCCTCCCGCTCCGCTCCGCATCTCAGCTCCTCGGTCCCAGAGACCCGCCCCCCAACTAGCCAGCCCGGAAACAATCACCCTTTGAGAAGGGCTGCCAAGCTGGGCCCCAGGAACAGCCAGGATGGAGGCGGGGTGGGATGGGGGTGCAGGCAGCGGCCGGGCGCGCGTTAACTCTCGAGAGCCG
>NW_005370438.1:123238-134637 GCF_000412655.1 Myotis brandtii
AGCGCCGCTGCAGCGCACAGAGCCCCTTTATGCGTCCCCATCAGTATCCACGCCATGTCCTCGCGGGTGCGCGCGCGCCGGCGTGTGTGTGTGTGTGTGTGTGTGTGTGTGTGTGTGTGTGTGTACACGCAATGGGGACAGCTGGAAAGGGGGCCTGAGAGGCCAGGGCTGGACCCGCCGCATGCCACCCAGGAGCTCCCCAAACAAACCGGGGGGAGTCACGCCTGCCCTGCTCAGCCCCGCGTCTAGGGAAGGGCTGGCCCTCAGTACCTTCCAACAACTGGTCCAGGCTCTTAGCTCGCTGGTCCCTTCCCACCTCAGCAGGTGGTTCCTGGTGGCCCAGCTGAGCCCGGGCCAGCCCCCGCTGCTGCACCTGCTTCCTGGGTCATCCCCAAGGGCTCTGAGGCTCAGGGGGCCCGAGCTCTGCAGCTCTGCCAGGACGACGGAGGGGCTGAGGGCTGGCAAGGGTGGCAAAGGGTCCGTGGGCCCTTCACTGTCGCAAGGGGGCTGTCGGCATGACCAAGTTCACCGCCCTCTCCTCCACACCTGGGCTCCGGTCTGAGGTCCTGATGCCTCCAAAGTCAGAGCATGCAACTTGCGAAGGGGAAGCCGAGAGGCACAGCAGACAAGGAGAAGGAAGCCACCGCATCTCACGGGGACAGGGAAAGGGGGTGACAGCCTGGTACCAAGCAGCTGAGGTCAAGAACCACACACACACACATACACACACACACACATACACACGGCCTTGACTGGCCTCCCCTTCCCCTTCCTCGCCTGGCCAGGCCTAGCCTCAGCCGCGCACTGTGCGATGGATTCTTACAGAAGCTGGGACTGAGGGCTCTGGCACCCCTAATGCCCAGGAGTTGAAGGTGGCCTTTGCTGACAGATGCCAGCCCCGTGCTGGTGGGAGCAGCTCGATCTGCATGGGTACCAGTCTGGAGGGGTACCCGCTGGGACCCTCCGTGGCCCACACTGTGTAAAAGGATTGGTTGGGAGGGGATGTCCGCGGGCATGTAGCTCTGTGAAGTGACTGTGTGTGTGTGTGGAAATGGGGGGCATGCGGCTTCCTAAGTCACTGGGGTTGAGGGGCCCGTGGCCTCACAGGACAGCTGTTCTGCGGTTTTCTGAGATTTGTCCAGTGTGCCTCCCGACTCCCTACCTCTGCCCAAAGCCACCACGGAGATGGAGACAGGTCCTCCCAGAACCTGCTGAGTGGTGAGCATGAGCCTTCCTGGGCTCACATCACGTCCTCCCCCCTTCTTCATATGAAGACCCTTCCCCCATGAGACCTTCAGTCTCTCCACTCTGCCCTGTCCATGCCAGGCACTCCCGGCGGCCTGGAGCTGTGTGCCATTCCCTCCACTCATTGTGGTGGGAGCAAGAGGCCTCACTAGGGCTAATGGAACAGGGAGGGTTCATGGGATTGTGCCTCACTCAGCCCAGGGCCAAGTGGCTTGCTGGGCTCCATTCTGTACGGACCCGGGGAGGCCTGGGACTCACTCCATGTTCAGGCATGTTGGACTCATAGGTACCGGGTCAGATATGTTCATAGGTTTCTGGGTGAGCAGGCACAGGATGGCCTGGTGCAGGGCAACCACCGACCTGGGACAGCTGCAGTGACAAGCCTGGGGCCTGGACCAGCGACCAGGGCTCCAGGGAAAGATGCCTGGCGGAGGGGGGTGGGGGGCGTGGAGGGGCTGGCCTGGGGTCTCCCACAGTGGGTTTCAAGGGTGAAAGGACCAGGTGGGCTGCACTGCTCCTGGAGCACGGGGTGAGCAGGCGGGCTGGGGCTTTGCAAGTGGGAGAAATGCAGAAGGCTCAGCACCTGGGGGCGGGGGGGCGGGCCCTGGGAGAGGGGAGACTCTTGGTTTAGTCCGGCTGGAAAAGCAGAATGAGCTGGCACAGAGATGCCCAAGGGCCCCCCTCTGCTGAGACCTGGGGGGGGGGGGGGAGGGAGGCAGGACTGAGGAAGAGGAAGAATCTGAGAGTCCGAGGCAGGCAGAGGAGCCCGCGTGAGGCAACCCACAAAAGACATAGAAGCGTGCTCACGGAGCAACGCCACGGAGCAAGGCCCAGAGGCAGAAGTCCGGCTCGCCCAGGGGTGCATCGGGGATCAGCCCACGTGCCCTCCTTCCCCAGACCCCCAATATCAGCCGTCATCGCCCGGGCAGGGAGGCCTCTGGGTGGAGCAGGCGGCTCGTAAGGAAAGCTCTCTTCGTGGCTCGGAGGAAGGCCGGAGTAGCTCAGAGGGAGGCCTGGAGGGAAGGCAGCGGGTCCAGGCTGTGAGACCGGGCGTCTTTGGGGAGACCTTCTCGCCCAGGCTCCTCCTCACTGCTAAGGCTCCCAACTCCTGGCCTTGCCCCCCAAGCCCTCCCGGTCCTGGGACACAGCAGGATGAGGAAGACATAGCATCTGGGGAGAAGGAAAAAGAAAACCTTCCATCGTGCCCCCCCCCCCCCGGGTCTCCAGGCAGGAGGAGCTTCGGGGACCCTGCCGAAGAGCATGGGGTGCAGGGAAGTGGTGCCCTGCAGAACACAGGCTCCCGGCCAGGCCAGGGCCCTGCCTCAGCTCCTTCCAGGGCGGATGCGTAGACTTAGTGAGACACCGAGCCTCTACTAATAAGTCCTGGTTCTCAAAGGCCTGGACATGGAGGAACCCTCCCCTCACCAGGCTGCGGTAGGTGAGTGCGGGAGGCATGCTAACTTAATGTATTTTTTATAGCCTCTCCCAGCTTCCTCCAAGGTCGGGATGGCTCTAGAATGTGGAGTAGCCATCCCCTGGCCAACCCCAGAGGCCATCCCATCGGCCTCGTTTCAGGCTCTCCCGTCTCTCCCGCCACCCCACCCACCTGACCTGCTCGCCACACCTCCAGACCCTGGGCCTTCTGGAGGCCCCCTGGGGCGTGCCTCTGTCACCGGGACCCTCTCCGTGTCCCCTTGCCGAACGACAGCAGCAACCATGTGCTCATGTCCAGCTAGTGGCGAATGTCATTATTCCGGTTGATTAGCCGACGCTTGTCTACAAACTTCATGCCACTTGCAAGGAGCCCAGGTCGGTGGCCCCTCATTATTTTGCTGAAGGACGTCAGGGTGGACAGAGATCACACACATTCCGCTGCCTCCCACAGACACCGACTGAGCACCTACTGTGTCGCAGGCAGCGCCCGGGAACATAGCGTCAAAGAATCCAAAGTCAAGGTTTCCTATTTAGCTTGGGAAGGGTTGTGTGGGTTGCTTTTTTTTTTTTTTTTTGCAGCTACAGCAAATTTACTTTTCTAATGAGGTTTCGCTCCAGCCAGTATTAAAATGAGCCTGCGCTCCCTGCACACACCAGCTGACAGCAGGGCCCGCAGCCTCCCAGCCAAGTGCCTGGCAGGGGTTAGGGCTCTGCCAGATAAGCCCAAACTGGAGAGTCCCAGACGGAAGGAGTGGACTGCATTCGGGTCGAAACCTTGCCCCCAGGGCTGTGGGTCCCACGGCTCAGGATTAGACCAGGAGCGGGGTTTCTCTCTCCTTGTAGGTGGGAAACGTGGGCCCCTACTGTCGCTCCAGGAAGCAGAGAGGGAAGGAGGGAGCCCAGGGGGCAGAGACAGAAGGCATGACCTTAGTAGTAGAGGGGACCAGACCCGAGTTTGGGGCCGGTTCTGAGACCCTCCCCGGCGCACACGCATCCCCTCACCGCCCTCCTTCACTTCTCTTCTTAATGAGGTCGTTGAGCAGTCCGGCCTCTGAGCCATGAGCCTCTTTCGTCTCAAGATTCCGGGCTCTTCATTGGACCATTCATTATCCAGAACCTCAGAGCCCAATGCGAGATGGAGGATGGGCCGCTCTGCCTCCCGGGGTGGGCGGTCCCTCAGCCCCATCAGCCACATTTTCAGGGCTCAGTTAGCCACACGTGGCTCGCGGCGACCCTCTTGGGCAGCACAGGCACAGAGCATCCCCGGCGACACAGACAGTTCTAGAACAAGCGCTGGGCTAGACTCTCTGTGGGTGAGCAGGGTGGCTGCGAGCGTGGATTCCGGAGCCCACCTGGACTCAGACCCCAGCTCTGCTGCCTGCTACCCTGTGGCCGGGCCATCACTGAGCCTCTCCCGTATTTCTCATCTCTAAAATGGGGACACTAATAGGATGTTTATGAGGAAAGAATGAGTCATGACGGTTAATCATGGTCATCACTCAGAGCCAGCAATAAATAGCAAAACGCTTTGCTTAGCAACTTTTTAATTCATTTATCTAACAGTTTCCTTCATAAACACTTTATGGTCCAGCCTATGCCGGGCATAGCAGCAGATGCTGGGGCTGACAGTAACCAATCACAATTAAGATCTGTGATCCTGCTCCCATCCCTGGCCCTTCCTCTGTGTCACCACCTGTTGATGGGAATTCAGCCAGACAATAACCCCTGCGCCACTCACCGCCCCCCCCCCCAAGGAACGTGTCACACCTCCTTTGTCATGGATTCAATGGCAATTCTGTCTTATTGGAACTGCTCACACCAGAAAGCGCCTCCCAAGTCCCCATATATTCAAAATAAAAGAAGCGAGTGAGGTCTGGCTACCACCAGCATCTCGTTGAAGGGGACAAAGCGGGACTTGAGGGGCTCTTGCCTGAGCTCACCCCATCCCTGGTTCTGAGGGAGGGAACACCAGGGAGCCACTGCCCTGAGCTCAGCAGAGGGAAGCAGCGGGGAGGGAGAAGGCCCTCGATTGGCCTGCGGGATTTCGGGATCAGCTGGCGGGTCCAGGTTCCAGGCTCAGCTGCGTTAGCAACGCACTGTGCGACGGAATCTTGCAGAATCTCAGTTTCTTCATCCCAAATATGAGGGGCGTAAATCACGTGAGCATTTCCCCACCCAAATCTTACCCCTTACCTCGGTGAGCGCTCCACAAAACGCCGCAGGAGCCACAGGCAGGAGAAGGAAGGGACCCACCAGCCACGTTGCTAGAAGGCAGAAAGGGGAGAGGAGGTGGGTCTGAGGGGGAGAATGTGCCATCGGGAATCACACACTAATGAATGGGCACAGGTGACCGTCTGGCCTGCAAGGCTTGTCCCAGAATGAGGATCCTGTGACTCAAGGCTGCTTCCTTCTTCTTAGAGGTAAGGAAGCTGGTGCTCAGAGAGGTTCCACTCCTGTCTCAGGTCACACAGCACGTCAGTGCCGTGTTCTAGAATACGACCCACGTCTCCCCACTCCCTGCTCCTCCCTCTCGCCGGCTGTCTGTCCCCTTGGCAGGACACACAGGGGCAGAGGGCAGCAGGAGCAGCTCCCTGGGGTCAGGGGGCGGGGGGTAAGAAGCTGACACTGAGCCCCAGGGCACTTTCACTGGGTGCGAGCAGGCCTTCCCTCTCTTCCTCCGACAACTGGCCCAGGGAAACCCACTTACAGGATCTCTGATGGCCCCATGGAAGGTCAGCCCCTTCAGGCCACAGGCCCGCTTTAAAAGTTAAAAATACACATGGAGCCTAATTAACTCAGCGTTAGCTGTAGAGTGTCCGTGCGCACTGCCCGGGGCCGCCTGGCAGCCTGCAGCCTCATGGCGGTCGGTCGGGGCCCTTGCTGGCTGGGGACTTGGGTTCTGCGACTGCCTGGCCCCCGCTGAGGCCTGAAGTCCTCTGGGTCCCCATTCGTTGTTTGCGGATCCTCTCAAGGGGGACCATGCTCAGCGCAGTGCCCTCATGACCAGCGTCCCAATGCCCTGGAGGTAAGTGCCTGCTCCCAGGTGTTCGAGCTGTGTCCCCGTGAGGCACAGTGATGGAGACACGCCTTCGTGGGGCATTCTGGGCGTGGATTTTGTTCCCCCAGCTCCATCCCCCGTGCTGTTGCTGGCTTCCCCCTGCCCCTCATGGCCCTAGCACAGAGCGAGAGACAAGCCCTGTTCCCGGGAAGCCCGGCCAGAACTCCCGGGGCTGACCATCCCGGCCCGGACCCGCGCTCGGGGCAGCCGGTGGCTCATGCCACCCGCCTGCTTATGCTGATGGACAGCCTCTGGGTGTGTGATTTTCCTTTCCCGTCAGCCTCTGAGTTTAAGCTGAAGTATTGCTCGCCTAACTCATCACTTGTCGATATGAACTTCTTCTCAGGCCCGTAAATCTCTCCCTCTGGGAGCACGTGTCTTGGCTGTTCTCAGCCTCCACCCTCCCAGGCCTGGACTGGGAGACACACCAATGGCCCTGTGTGTGTGTGTGTGTGTGTGTGTGTGTGTCACAGGCCCAATGTGTGTGTATGTCTGTCTGTCACAGGCCCAGTGTGAATGTGTGTGTGTGTGTGTCACAGGCCCAGTGTGACACACACACACACACACACACACTGGGCCTGTGACACACACACACACACACACACACATACATGCATGCTCCTCCACCCATGTCCCGCTCATGCCTAGCAGCATGCCTGGACCCTGGGCGGTGCTCCCCTAGGCATGCCCTGCTCCTGTTTCCTCGTGGGGACAATCCCAAATGACAGCCGAAGTAAAGGGCACCCAGCAGCCCCCCCCAATACCACCCACAGGCGCCCACCCCCAGCCCCACTGCAGAGAAACCTCTGACCCCCAATCCCGTGTCCCAGTCCTGAGGGGTGCGTCATTGTTGGGGGTTTCTAACCAGACCTCTGGACGACAGTTCTTTTTCATTGTGGTAAAAAAAAGAAATCACCATCTTAACCATCTTTAAGTGTCCAGAGGTATTAAGTAAAGTCACATTCCTATTGTCGGGCAGCCACCCCTGCCCAGAACTCCCGTCTTGCCCACTGGATACCGGATGCTTGTTAAACAACGCCCCTTCCGCTGCCTGGCTCCAGGTCACCCCCATCTGCTCCGCCTCCCCGGGGCGACCACTTCAGGCGCCGTCCATGCGTGCACGTGCCGTGCGTGTCCAGGCCGGCTGCGGCCCGTGTCGGGCTTGTCTTCCCTCCTCGGGCTGAGCGGTATTTGTTTGGACGCAGAAACCGCATTTCATTTATCCGCTTGGCAGGTTCTCCCATGCCAGACCCAGAGCAAAAAGGTGCCCAATAACAGTGGTTCCGCCCACTCGCCTTCCCACTCAAGGGCTATCTCAGGGTCGGGGCCCAGCAGCCCCCCGCATGCTCAGAGTTCACGCCGGTGCCAGGCATCAAGGGCACAGAGAGGAAGGAGCCCCATTTTATTGGAGGGGATGCTGTCAGGCGTGGGCCTCCGTCGCTTCCCTCACCGTCCAGTGCTGGCTGAGCATCCTCAGCGCCTTGACCCTGGAGACAGTCCCTGGATGAGTGCACCTGCCAGTCCTCAAAGGCCCAGCAGGAACTCAGCTGGCGGAGGCTCAGCGAGGGCAGGAGCATCCCAGGTGCAGGTGACCCCTGCATTCTGCTCCACCTGCCTGAACCCTGAGAAAGAAATCTGTCCCCTACTCTCAGAGCACCCCCTGGGGTCCGGAGCGCTGGGTGACCCCGAAAACCCTGTGATTGTGGCGAGGCTGCCTCAGCGTGTGCCTTTGCGTATTCCAGGCTCCATCTCAGCGATCCACGGCCGCCCTGCTGTTGTCGTATATAATACACGGCCTATAAAACCATGTCAGCATAACCTACCTTCTGGGGGATGGAGATGTGGGGAGCCTCCATTCATCACCTTCACACCTGCGTGTTCGCAGGGGGGCACACATTGCCCACCCTGGGCTCGCAGGTCTTCTTAGGCTCCCCCACCCACTTCAACACCCTTCGTTAACTATGTCTCATCCAGGCAGTGGGGTCAGCTGATTGCACTAACAGTTGATGGAGGAGCTGGGGAAAGGGCAGGAAATGATAGGCCCTAGGTCTGTTGCCCTAGCCCAGTGGTCGGCAAACTGTAGCTCGCGAGCCACATGCGGCTGTTTGGCCCCTTGAGTGTGGCTCTTCCACAAAATACCACGTGCGGGCCCGCATGTACAGTGCGATTGAAACTTCGTGGCCCATGCGCAGAAGTTGGTATTTTGTGGAAGAGCCACACCCAAGGGGCCAAAGAGTCGCATGTGGCTCGCCAGCCGCAGTTTGCCGACCACTGCTAGGGCCTAGCCCCCTGCTGATGGCGGGCTCTCAGCCCCAAGGCCAGGAGAGGAGAAACTCCATGCTCTGACAGCTCTGGGGTCAGGAAAGATGACGCCCGACCTCCTGAACCCGCCCCCCATTCCTTCTCTGAGCACCAGTCTCTGGGCCGAGACACAGGACGAATGGGCAGAGGCAGGGAGTGCAGGAGGTGTCCCAACACCAGGGCAGGCCCAGGCTGTCTGCCTGGGGCAAAACCTTGCAGTCCCCAGCTGGTTTCCAGATCTGTAAAAGGGGGGGACAGACAGTGCCCCCCAGGGGGCTGTGCTGGGGCCATGATGGAAAACCGTAGTGGGAGTGCCAGCCAGAGAGCAGCAGCTGGGCCTGAAGATCCGAGCTGGGCAGGGGGAGCGGGCAGGGGGAGCGGGCAGGGGGAGCAGGCAGGGGGAGCGGGCAGGGGGAGCAGGCAGGGGGAGCGGCCAGAGTCCCACACTCAGGGCCTTGGCCTCCCCACATGCGGGAAATCTCCTTTCTCTGGTGTATTGGCCGCTGACACACACCCAGTTTAGCACGCTGCCACGTGCCAACGTACCTGCTTTCCACGGAGTCCGACCTCGGCATAGCCTCGCCCTTGGAGAGAGGAACCTGCCCCTGAGGCCGTGAATGCGGACCCACCAGGAAGGAGCCGAAGTGCCCTCTCCCTCCCCTCTCCTCCCGGCGCTTGGACTCAGCTGAATTTTAAAGCCAGGTGGAGGTTGTTGGAACCGCTGTCCTATTTTACATTAGCGAGCGTGTTTTGTGCTAATTGGGTGCCAGGCCTCAAGCTAGATGTTTCCCTCATTTGATCCCCAAAATAGCCCGTAAGAGTTACAGATAAGGAAACTGAGCCGGGTTGACTTTAAGGTCATCCTGGAGTTTGCCAGACGGTGAACCAGGCCTAACAGCTCCACACTGGATATGGGGAAACGGAGGCCGAAAAGGGCCAACATGAGTCCCTGAGACAGGAAGGGGTCCCTTCTGAGGATCCCGCCACTCTTCCTCACTGCCTCTCCTTTTGGGGGTGCAATGGGACTTTGGGGGTCTTTGGCTTCCGTCCTGCCTTCTGGCAGGCAGCCAAAAGCCCAGCTGGGGACATAGAGGGCACCAGGCCAGGCAGGTCCCTCCAGGCCCTTTCCACGTTGGTAATCACAGCAGCTTCTGGTGCAGTACTGATGCCCGTGAACAGAAGCTGCCACCCTTCCTATCAGAAGTAGCCGGGAGTGAGAGCCGGCAGTGGCCAGGCCAAGAGGCGGAATGTGGACCTCACCAGGGCCTGGCCTTTCTCTCCATCCGTGCTGCACCCTGAGAGCAGGTGGAAGCCCAGCAGGCTCAGGGAGCCGGGCCCTGAGGGTGGCCCGGGAGCCCACGTGCTGGCTCTGCAGTGGGGGAGGCGGCGTGAGGTGGGGTTGCACCAATTCAGAGTCCAAAGGCCGAGCCTGAGCGGCCCTGGCAGAGATGGCCTCCAGACCTGGAGCTGGTCACGCAGCCCTTCTAAGCCTCAGTTTCCCCAACTGTGAAAGGAGACCGCCTGCTTGCCTCACCGGGCTGTCTTGAAGACGAAAGGACCGGGCGGTGTGGAGAAAATGAATCCTGCTGGCCCAGCACAGGGATGTCACCGAGAAGGCTCGCCATTCCGACCAAGCATCCCTCGCAGACCTCACTTCACTTCTTGGAGTGGAGGGAGCTATTGGATCCCTGTCCCCTGCTCTCCCTTCCCCTCCAGATGATGGGGGTGGGGGAAGAAGAATTGAGCAGGAGGCTGGGGGATTGATGAGTGGAGAGAGGCCAAGCCGGTGCCCTGCAGGCCCAGCAGGAGCTCGTGGCTGAAGCCAGGGCCAGACCGGGGTGCAGGGACGGTGGCCGGGTTGCAGGAGGACAGGGCCGGGTTAATGAAGTAGGATTGACTGGCCCGGGAGCTGATTAGCTCTGGCACGGGGCTTTTCCTGAGCAGAGGCAGAAGAATCGATACTAATCCCTTGATCCATGTAGGAGTTCCTGCGGATCTCCGGGACAAATCCACACCTCCCTTTGCCCGGAGAACTGTCTGGAGCTGGAGCTGGAGCCTTGACTCTGTCCCGCATCTTCTTTTAAAATGTCCCCTCCTTCTGCTGCCTGTTGTCACCTCCCTGACCCCATGCCCAGAGGGCTGGTGCCTGGCCCAGCCCCCTCCCCATCCTCACCCCTCCTGGGCTGAACGGTGGAGCAATGGGCCTGGCTTGCACCTGCGAGAGGAGGCTTCAGCGTCTGTCCCATCCACCCCCGAGGAATAGTATAAAACCACGAAACGTGGACTGGAAAGAGAGAAATATGTTGTTTCTATGAAAACTAAGTTGAGTGTTCTCAAAAGACTCCACAAGGTGAGTCTGGGGAAAAAAAATTCTTCGAAGTAGGTGGAGATAGGTGGGGAAAGTCATAAAAATGCTAAAGGATAGTGCATGCAGATGGCACATTGAGTGTCCTGCAGGTCCTGGGTCACTTTCATGAAATCAACAAAGAGGTCGTAGGGTGCACTGTGGGGGGTAAAGCCAGGAACGCCCGAAATCCCCCCCCACCCCCCCCCCCCCGGAGTGCTGAGAGCCGGCCAGCAAGGAGTGGTGAGGATTCCAGGGAAAATGACCTCCTGTTGTGCAACATGGGGAAAACTCTTGCCTCTTTAAAGACTGTGTAAGTTGAAACAAGCATCACAGGAGTGCATCGTTTGGCGGGACTCTTCACTTTATAGCAGAATCCTTCAACCAACTCACTACTGTTCCCAACCCCCTCGGGAGTGCTGAGAGCCGGCCAGCAAGGAGTGGTGAGGATTCCAGGGAAAATGACCTCCTGTTGTGCAACATGGGGAAAACTCTTGCCTCTTTAAAGACTGTGTAAGTTGAAACAAGCATCACAGGAGTGCATCGTTTGGCGGGACTCTTCACTTTATAGCAGAATCCTTCAACCAACTCACTACTGTTCCCAACATGTTTGCTAGCATGGCTTTATCATGTCAGAGACACGTGTCTGGATGGTTTCAGAGCCTGTTTGTAACTGACCTTCATCACACACACACACACACACACACACACACACACACACGTGTACCTGAATACATGCCCAAAAGGCCCAGAGCAGTTCCAGGTTCTATGTGGGTGCAGCCTGCAGGGCTCAGCCTGCGGCCACAGGCAAGCTGCCACCCTTCCTCCAAGGCCCGGGGAGAAAAAGGCTGTGATGCCCCAGCTCAGTGGTCGGCAAGCCGCGGCTCGCGAGCCACATGCGGCTCTTTGGCCCCTTGAGTGTGGCTCTTCCACAAAATACCACGTGCAGGCGTGCACATACAGTGCGATTGAAACTTCGTGGCCCATGCGCAGAAGTCGGTATTTTGTGGAAGAGCC
>NW_005370438.1:134756-136736 GCF_000412655.1 Myotis brandtii
CCAACTTCCCATCCCCCAGGTCACGCCCTCCCAGAGCCCCCACAGCCCTAGGCTCCCCCAGGACCTACCCCCGCACCCCTCCGCCAGGCTCAGGCCCCGTTTCCCATAAACTCACCCCTGCTGGCCAGCTGGCTTTCTCTGAGACTGGTGCTCCGGCTGTTCTGCTGAATAACCACCTGGTAATTAGCTCCACGATTTTGCTACGATGCTTATAATCGCCTCCATTAAAGTTATGGGATTTTCAGGCCGTAATGGCTTCCAGAGTAATTAATGCACAACTGGGTTTATTGCTAAGTTTATTTTTAGAGTTTCCCTCCCTCATCCCCCCTCCCTTTCCTTGCATAGATGTCTTCACCAGAACAGCCCCCTGCATCCTTGCCTCCCCCTGTCTCCCTCCCCCCTTCTGGAAGGTGCTGGGACAGCAGCAGGGGCGGCTTTCCTAGGGGAGGGTGGCTCTGTGCCAGGGCTCAACCCATCTACGCCTGATCAGGTTTGGGGGTTCAGGGGCCTGGACGCTGCCTCCCCCATGCCCCTGGTTACAGGAGACCGAAGGGCCTGGGTTTACGTCTGCCTGCACCATGTCCTGGCGTTGGCCTTGGGCAAGCCACTGGGGCATTTCCCACGTGAAATAGCGGTAAGGACAGCGCGGAGCACCCGGGGTTGTTGTGATGCTGAACATGAACTGCCCAGCGTCACCTTCGGACACCATAGGTGCTATCTCACAGCTGTTGTTACTAACAACAGCCCAGCAGACGAGCGGGAGGTTGAGCGAGTGCCAGAGGTAGAGGCGTGGAATGAAGAGGCTGCCCAGAGGAAGTGTGCCGGGCGGCGATGTGTGTGCCACAGAAGCTGGGCGTGCACGCCGAATTCGCCGAATTGCACACAGCTCGCCTTGCCTGGCTTTCTCCACCCAGAACTTAGGGCCCTCCCCAAGATAAAGGGCATTTGAAAAAGCTCCATTGGAGCCACGGAGGACCCAGAGTCAATCTCCCAGCCAGGCCTTTTAGAAACTCCCTTGCCGTCCATCAAATGGCCTGAGCTCAGCCAGCCAAACGGAGACCTTGATCAGCCCATTCAGTGGTCTTGGAGTTGGGGACTGGGGCTAGGGGTGTGGCATAAGTTCACTCCACTTCATTACACCCCAGGGCTGCCTCCTTTATCCAGGCTCTGAAGAAACCATCCGGGCCCAAACATGTGGCCAGCACCGTTGCAGATTCAGTATATACACGCCAAGCGCTGTCCTCAGGGCTCTAGGGGCGCTGACTTGTTTAATTCTCAGAACCACCTTGTAAAGCACGTGCTGATGGTACCCATTTCACAGATGAGAAAACTGTGGCACGGACTGTTGCCATGACTTGGCAAAGGAACAACAGCTTGTTGGTGGCAGAGTTCAGTGTTTAAACAAATGCAGGTGTGCCTGAGGTCTGTGCCCTTAACCTCTGCTCCCTGCTGAGCAGCCGGGAGAAGGCAGTCCGGGCTCCAAGCGGCAAGCCAGGGCCGGGCCTGGCCCTCCTGGATGCCGTCCCCGCCCAGGTCTCTGGCCATCCTCTTCTGCTCTCTCTTGCAGGTATGCACTTGGCAGGGTTCCTGACTGTGCCCTGAGCCGCCACCCCTTCTGAAACTCTGGCCGAGCTGGACTCTGCAAACCTGCTTTCGCAATGGGTGGGTTGTGAGCGCTGGTAAGACCCGCTAGCCAGCATCGGCTTCTCTGCCGTCCCCGTGCCTGGCCTGTCCGGCCCATTCCTGTTCTCTTCTCCCCTGTGCTCATCCCTGCGCGCTGCCCCCGCCCCTGGCGCCGTCATCTGTCATCTCCGGACCTTGCCGCCGCTCAGGTAATGAGGAGCTGTGGGCCCAGCCAGCCTTGGAGATGCCGAAGAGACGGGACATCCTTGCCATCATCCTCATCGTGCTGCCCTGGACGCTGCTCGTCACCGTGTGGCACCAGAGCACCATCGCGCCCCTGCTCACCGCGCACAAGGG
>NW_005370438.1:136977-137364 GCF_000412655.1 Myotis brandtii
GGAAGGCCAGTGAGCACAGCCCATACTGGGGGAGTTCCCATTTCCACTTACCAGGCAGCTGGGAGGAGCCATAAGGAGGATGCAGGCCAACGACCTGACCCTTTTAGGGGTCTTGGCCCCTTTGGGAATCAGGTGAATGCTCACACACACACACACTCTTCTCCCCTGTGCTCATCCCTGCGCGCTGCCCCCGCCCCTGGCGCCGTCGTCTGTCATCTCCGGACCTTGCCGCCGCTCAGGTAATGAGGAGCTGTGGGCCCAGCCAGCCTTGGAGATGCCGAAGAGACGGGACATCCTTGCCATCATCCTCATCGTGCTGCCCTGGACGCTGCTCGTCACCGTGTGGCACCAGAGCACCATCGCGCCCCTGCTCACCGCGCACAAGGG
>NW_005370438.1:137414-139164 GCF_000412655.1 Myotis brandtii
AAGGCCAGTGAGCACAGCCCATACTGGGGGAGTTCCCATTTCCACTTACCAGGCAGCTGGGAGGAGCCATAAGGAGGATGCAGGCCAACGACCTGACCCTTTTAGGGGTCTTGGCCCCTTTGGGAATCAGGTGAATGCTCACACACACACACACTCAGGTGCGCAGAATTCGGCGTCTGATTCCAGGATGGCAAGGATTGGGAGCACTCGGCCTCAGTGGGGGGAGAGGGATGGATGAAGAGGATCCCCGGCCTGTGTTGTGTTTTAAAAACTCACGAGGAGTATAGTCTTCACCCCTCTTTTCCTAGTTATGTTATCTGTGCAAGTGAGGGGGGGTCCCTTTCCCCACTGAGTGCTGGGGGTGGGGTCCTTAACGATACTTTCCGAGACTGGCCCAGGAGGAGGCGTGGTTTTTATTGCATGGAATTCCCCATCGCTGGGTTTCCAAAGTCCCATTCCCCTTCGTCCAGTCCTGGAAGGCGTGCCGGTGGGGGGTCGGCAGCGCTAGAAGCAGAGCCAGTGTCCAGAGCTTCCGCTGCAGGCTGGCTGCAGTCCATCGTCCACTGCGGGTGGGGTGCACAGGGCGGAGGGCCGTGTGGGCGAATGCGGGGAAGCCAGGAGAGCACGCCCCCTGCAACGACACTCCCCCAGAGCAGAGGAGGAGACCAAGAGAGCGCGCTTTTTTGTTCAGGGGATTAAGTACACAAAATCTTCCCGCTGGCAGTTGCCACGCCCATTCTGGCCAATGACCTCTGCTCCCAGGCGTGACTGGCAGTCAGCACCTTCCCTAGTGCCCCCAGCTTTACTGGGCATGCGTCTATCTCCCCTTTGCGGGGCCTGGGGGCATGTAAAGCTGCAACTTCCTGGGGAAGCTGCCCAGATGCCATGCCTATACCGGTTGGCCTTCCGTTTGCTCCTTTCCTGTTACAAATAACTAGCCAATTACAAGGGCATCAGGTGGGCAGCCCTGACCTCGCCTGACCTAGTGACCCTGCCCGAGGAAAAGTCCCAGGAAGCACCTGCAGCAGAACTGGGCTCTGAGTCCCCAGCTTCCCCCTCCACGGGGCTGCCTTTCCCTCTGACACTGGGGGTTCCTACACCCCAAACCTTCCCTGTGTCCCACATCTGACCTGCCCCCCCCCATGCCTTCAGTCTGCCACCAGGCTCTTCCCCCCTGTGCATTCCGTGCACCCACAGACTCACTCAAGGGCAGCAGTTCTCCCACCGACATGTGCATAGTATGACACAGGGAGCGAGATAAACACAGAGGCACCCACCCCATCTCGGTGTGAAGGAGGACGAGGGCCCAGGTAGGGCCTGGGAATCCACATGTAGCCGTCACCCTAAGTGACTGGGACCCAGGCCATAGCCAGGAGCCACAGGCTGAAGCCGCTGCTCCCCACAGTTACACTCTGGCCCTGCTCGGTCCCAGCGGTTCCGGATGCTTCCGGCCAGGAGAGGAGGCAGCCAGCATGGTGAGGGTCGGACACATGGTCACATAAAACCCAACAAATACAGGAACTGGCGGTGCAGCCGTGGACCTGGCCGGCTGCATCCAAATAGCTACAGCGCTGCCCCGTGGAGAAGGGGGCCCAGGTCCCCTCTGCTGTGTGGGGAGACGGTGGGGAGACAGCGCCAGGCAGGGGTCTGATGGCTCTCCTGGGAGCAGAGGGCAGGTTTGACCAGGGCGCACCCCGCCCAGTGCCCGGTCCCCACACTGCCTGTCCCTCCCCCACCCCCTCCCCTGCAG